>NC_038245.2:6958730-7096484 GCF_000004515.6 Glycine max
TTACTTATTTTTTTAATTTACTCTTATTTAATAGAAATTTTTTTATTTATTATTATTAATAAAATATCCCTTATTTTGTACTAGTAGAGTTTTACTTAAATTTAACACGAGTAATATTGGAAAACAAGTTGACAAGTAGTTATAAAAAAATAGAGTAAATTGTACTAGTATTTCATGATTTTTTTCAGATAAGATACCTCTTTTTTTTTTAAAGTTCCTATACTAACTCGTTAATTATTTAGAAAATATTATCCTAACTCAACTTAATTGTTTAAAAATAAATAAATTGTGTTCCCTAGCTAGTAAGAAAGATTAGTACAGACATTAAAAAACACAGGGAAATTACGTGTAATCTAAAAAAAATCTCATGAAGTATTAATGTAATTTATTTAAACAAATTAATGAAAGAAAAATATTTTAACTATAGCATCTTGATCCATTATGTTTTGCTACCATATTATTAATATAAAACATTAAAGTAGGTAATTGATCTTTAACAAAGAATTTGATTGATATTTTTTGGTGAATTTTCTATTTTCAATTATGTTTTTATTTATTTATAAGATTTGAACTCAAAATTTTATTTAAGAGGATTAAGTCTATTATTATTCAAACCAATGACTTATGGGTGAATCTTGATCCATTTTGAACCCTTTACAAATGCACCTTTAATGTCGAAATTTTGGCATGAGCAATGTTTCTTTGTCTTAAATTTGTTCTCTCTACCAAAAGTTGGATAAAGATGAGAGAGATGACGTACCATGAAGGGGATGAGAGTGACCAAACTTGTTCTACTGGTGATGTTCAATTGTTCATGATGGCCCACGTAGTGTTATCCTTCCCCAACATGATTGCATCACTACTATAAAAGCATGTTTCCTCGACGTTGAATTTAAATCGGTTCTTGGAAGACCGATATAAAAAAATAAATGGTAGCATTTTTAAAATTAAGTCCAACTTTTTAAAGAAGGTAACAATGGTTTTTGTAAAATCATATTTGATTTGGAGGTTACTAGGACGAGCTTTTTTTTAACTGTCTTTGATTTTAAGGTAAAAATTAAATTTTTAGATCTCGTGTTCTTCACTTTGTCATTTTGCTTCTCGTGCCCTTATTTCTTCCAATTTCCGTCGATTCCGCTTCTTTTGCCCCCTTTCCAAAAACTCAAAGAAAGGTGAGAAGACCAATTGCACTCATCATCATATTCTCATGCACTCATCACTACGTTTCCTTCAAAATATATTTTAATTTTGAAAAAATTATCTTAGAATTCTCAGAATATATTTTATCTTAAAAAAAACACATTCTAAAACGGTTCAATGGAAAACCGTCATAGAATATAGGCATTCTAAGACGGCCTTTTACAAAAATTGTTTTAGAATCTATAAATATATTTATTTTTAAAAAAAAAACATTACATTCTAAAATGGTTTTTTTAGAACCATAGTAGAGATTTAAGACTTCTACGATGTTGGTTATAACGATGTTTAACAACCTTCGTAAAAGAGCGTTTTAATAATCGTTGAATAATATTTTTGTAGTAGTGCATAAACACATCAACAGACACAAATTTGTTATGTTACGAGAAGCCTGACTTTCCCTCGTACTAGACCCAGTTATAACTGTTCCTTTGTTTCATTTATTTTAAAGGGTGTTTCAGCATCTTAGGCATGGCACTATAATATTAAAGGAAATGCATATGCGTACAATAATTAACGTTATGAACTTCTCTAGCTGTTTTAGCTAAGTGAACCAAACAGATGCTCTCTTCTGTCCCATAAAATATTCAGAGAATAACTTTCAAATGAAGGAATTTGGCCTCTCATCATATAAAAAAAAAAACTTAACTAAGTTTGGCCTATCATCTAATTTTATGCTTGTCATTTCCACAAGTATCTTGTATATATCGCAAAATTATATTAATATCATTTTTATTAAAAAAAAAATTAAATGCATTGTTTACAAATGATTCTGTCACTTGCCATATTGAGTTAAATTAATACATAAGCAATTGAGATTTGGTCTTCTAATTTATTTCTATACAAAGTGTAATACGATTAAGTTTAAATTACACATGTTTCAGCAAGCAGAATATATATGCTTACATTTTGTTCCAAAAATAAGCAATATAATTTATTTTGTTGTTGTTTATCACTCCAAAAATCCAAATTATTTAGACAAAATAATAAATTTTACAATAAATAATTATCCTCGAATTTATAAATTTTACCGAAATAATAGTTTATTTTATTTTTTATATTATGAATAGTTGAAAATTTTAATTAGGATAAAATATAATCTATAAAATAATAATATCGAATCATCATCGTCATCTTTAATGATTGTATTGTGTATTGGTATGCATGGTGGCTTGTGGGAATCTATAAAATAATAATATCGAATCATCATCGTCATCTTTAATAATTGTATTGTGTATTGGTATGCATGGTGGCTTGTGGGCCTTTTTTTTTCTTTTTCTGGTGGGGGTCTAAGGTCTTAGTAAATTAATTAGTGGTGAATTCACTGAATTGAATGATCTTATGATGCAAAGGGATCAAATCAAAGACAACTGAAATGTTCATCTCCAACCACTATAATAAACAAGCACTTGAAATGGAACGGTTCTCTCGTGTATATAAAGTCATATTGTCTTTAATGATCGATTCTAGTGACTTAGGATTTTCTTCAAAAAAGTATATATTAAAAAAAACTCTTCGATTTTATTGAAATTATTATCATGAATCCCATAGTAAAAATTATAAAATAAATAATTAAAATTAAGAATGGTTAAAACTTAAAACTATAGATTATTATATAACAAAAGTTATATATTTTATTTTAAGTTTCATTACTTAGTCTATAATTTAAAAGTAAAAATAAAAGAAGTCCAAAATTAAATGCTGCTTACTTAAGCAACATAAAAAGAAAAATCATTTAAAAGATGAAAAGTCAAAATAATTAAAATTTGTAAAAAGAAACATAAGATGGGAGTATATGATATGACGTGAATACTTCTGCATAAATTTCATGCCATGGTTGACGCCAAAGATTATGAGTCAAAATTTTGCCTAGGACTCTGTGAATCGAGTAATCTGCATTGGTAATAGCGCATTTGGCATACTCCTTTTTTATTTTTTTATTTATTTTTCTTACGTTTGAATCTTTCTTTTCTATGAGATGAGATATGTTGTTCCCGATTTTAAGCACAAAATATATCTATAAATAAAACTGAGCTTCTACGTTGTTTCATTAGTGCTTGCTTGAGATGAGATATACTGCCATTTTAAGTTCAAGAGAAGTGTCGTAAACATTTTGTGTACCTTTGGGAAAATGAGCATTTACGGGACAAAACAAAACATGTATGTAAGAAATCATGTGCGAAGGGGTGAAGTCACAAAGGCACGTCAAGAGTATTTTTTTTCAATTAAATATAGTATCACTGGACCTCATTATTCATGATTCATGTACCTACATAGTT
Source organism: Glycine max (assembly GCF_000004515.6). Classification (NCBI taxonomy): domain Eukaryota; kingdom Viridiplantae; phylum Streptophyta; class Magnoliopsida; order Fabales; family Fabaceae; genus Glycine; species Glycine max. Next base: position 6,962,207 of record NC_038245.2, read on the forward strand.
AAATTGAATAGACGAATGCTAGATAGAAAAACTTAATTGAGAGAAAATAAAATTTCATTTTTCAAAATTTTACTTTCTTAAACAAAATATTGTCTAGTCTTAGTTTATGATATTTTTTGTTGGTCAATGATTTTGATCCTTATCATCAAAATTTGGCGTTAAATGACGATGTCGCATTAATTTTATTATCAAAGATTGTCTTCCTCTTTATTCTTCTGATTTGTTCATTCTCAAATTTTCATTTTCTTTTGGAGTTTCTATCATAACTATGTGTGAGTAGAATCCTGTTTTCTAGGATTGGGGCTCAGCCCTTGGGAACCAATTTGGCTTAACTAAAATTTTGACTTTTATTTGTGTTCCTATCTTGATCTTTATATTGTTGATTTATTGAATGTAAAACACTTGATCAACATTTTTCATAACTTTAAACAATTGGGAAAGAACTAAAAGGTCAACCTAATTGTTTGAAACCCTTGATAAAGACTTAGACTTTAAACCACAAAAGAAGGTTTGATCCTTTGAGGATTTAACAAATTAACACCGATCATAAAGGGTCTAATTAAATATAGTTATTACAAAAATAAGAATAAATTCAATTAGGCACATCTTTATATCTTGAAAGATAAGGTAATTTAATTTTTGTTGATTTGTTTTTATTAAGAATCAAATAAAGAAATTGGTTAGTCGATTAAGTAAATTGAAATCTATTATGCGAAAACCCTAATCTTGAAAGTTTTTCATTATTGAATCATATCTTATCATATCTTTATCTCTTTAATCAAAATTTTAAATATTTTTCCTATTATTTAATTTCTATTTTAATTGTAATAATTGTAAAGTCAAAAGTGGGATACCTGTAAAAAAATGATAAATTTATTACTAGAACAATATTGTGCACTTGCGGTAACGTATCAAAATCCATGGTGTAAGATTTTGGTTATCAGCTGGCTACAAATTCTAACAATTGATTAAAACCCTTAAGAATTATTGAAATATTCTAACATTCTCTTAAGTAGATAGATAAAATCAGTTGTGTAGTTTCTAATTTTGTAGAAAGCATTTCAAAAAATGAATCCCAGGCTAATAACATACCGTCATTCTTTCATATGCTTGATAGCCAATGAAATTCCATGGTTATATCAAAACCAACATGCCTCAACTCCATCAAAGCAATAACCATGAGCATAATGTGGTCCCAACGACATCAAACTTTAACAATTCAACATTCGATATACATATATAATTAAACTTAAACTAAATGGAAAAATATCATTAAGACACCAAAATATCCAAAACCAAAAGGTCCATCAACATAAAGAAGAGCAACATAGAACTCAGACTCTCGTTAACCAAGCATATGTTAAAAGAAATTGTTTTTTTTTAAATAACAATAATGTAAATATTTAAAAAGTACTTAATTTATAATGTTAAAATCATTTAATAAATAAAAGTATGTAATTAAGAATTTAAAAAATAACCACAAATTTGTTATAAAAAAACTAACCGAAAATATAAAAAATTTAGAATAAAATTATAAATATTTTGAAATATAAAAATTTTATTTAACAATACTATTTTCTTATTTCAATAATATTCTTCTATAACATGTAATAAAAAAAATTTAAAAAAAGAGAAAATAGTAACCTTATTTTTTAAAATAAATAATTTAAAATAAATCAATATCTTAAATTGGGAATTCAGAGATAAATAATAAATAAAAAATGACATTTCAGGATGAGTTAAGATTTAAAGAGGGAACTGGGTGAATAAATTTCATAGGCTGCAAAAAAGGCTTCCCCTACTCATTTAATTAAAAAAGTTTTTTTACAACTTTTATTTTAAGAGTTCTTTTTATAATTTTTTTAATTCAACTTTTCTTTTAAGGAGGATATAAGCTTATTACAAGAAAAATTAAAATTAATAACAGAAAAATTATATATAGTTTATTAAAAAATTTGTCAACTAATTTTTTGTGACCCTAAAGTTAGTAAAATAACTTTCTTATTATCTATTTATTTGTTTTTAAATAGTGACTCAAAAAAGTTAAATCAAACACATTATTTGAAGGAGTGTTTGGTTTAGAGGATGGAAATAAAAAAAATGAAAATAAAAAATAATTTTTTAATTAAAGTAAAATGTAAAAAGTATGAATCTCATTTTAAAAAAATACAAATTTTCCATCCAATATTATTTTTCTCTTAAAAAACAAACACACTCCTCGCATTTTACTTATTTTTTAAGAGCTTATTTTAGAAATCATTTAACTTAACTAAAAGAAAAGAAAACCAAAAAAAAAAGAAGAGATAAGTGTACATAATAAAATGAGGAACTGTTTTCTTCTTCCATCTCTTCCATTATTTCTTCACTAATGTAAAAAGAAAATCATTAAAAAAATAGTTTCTCACTAAAATAACATCATATTTTGCCCCCTTCAAGTGAGAGTGGTCAAGATCTTAGACACCCTGAGTCTTTCCACAATGTCTATAATAAATGCTATGTCCATTTTGTCCAAATGACAAGGTTTAGGTTCTCAATCTCTCAAAAACTCCCATACTTGAGAATCTTATTTGCTTTTACAAATATTGCTCTAGTCATTTTCTCAAATCTGTTAAAAAAAAAAACTATAATCTTCTTAGTATGCTCATATATTTTTATAACAAACAAGTATTGATCCGATTTTCAATGCCTTCAATCCTGTTTTGTTTCTTCCACGGTCAAATGAAGCGTCCTAGTGGGAATTTAACAAACTAGGAATTCTTAGCAACTGCGTTGTTGACTTGAGTAATTGTCAAATATTTCGGATATTAATTTGAAAACTTTTACTAATACTTAGGATTAAGTTAGTATTGTAGACTTGTAGTCTATATAATATACAACATAAATGATTATTTTTTATTAACTAAAATTTATAAAAATAAATATTAATATAAATTATATTATAATTAATTTTTTAATGAAAAACATTTTTAACATATAAATCATTTTCTTTATTTAAATTGGAATAACTATTTGAACGAGAGTGTTTTTTGTTATTATTCTTCAACAAAAGTATTTTTAGAAGTTTTTCTTTTATGAAATCATGTTTAGATTTTTTTTTTAACATCTCATCTTGTTCAATCTAACATTTTTAATATTTTTATTTTTAACTTGAATTTTAATATTTTTATAAAAGAAATTAACAATATTAAAAATAAGATTGTATCACAATATAAATCATAAATATAAAATATAATTTATATATTTAGAAGTACGTATTTAGTTATTTAAAAACAATTATTATATACATGCTAAAATAATAGTTATATTTGTATTTACGATAAACAATATATTTTGGTACAATTATACAAGGTTATTTTTAATCATTGGCAAATTCTTTTAAAAATTAAGTATATGGATAAAGATAAAAGGAAATCAGTTTGAGATTGTTGAAAAAATAATTCTCATTAATAAATCAAATTAAACTAGAAATTTACATCAAGAAATGTATTTGAAAAGAATAATTTTTTTTCTCTCCATAAAACTACATGCTTCATATATAAAATTTGGATAAGACATGCGGATTGATCCCCAACCAATAAGACACGTGATTTACTGAACATGAGAATAACTCTTAAAAATGAGCTCGTTCAAGAATATTTCTCACTAACTCTCATTTATTTGAGAATAATCCTAAAAACACTTCCATTAAAAAAAATGAGGATTTAGATTTATAATATAGGAGTAGGTTAAACTTATTATTTAAAGAAATATATTTGGGCTACACTCAATTTAAAATTTTCAAATTATTATTAATTTAATTATGTATATTAGTAAACTATTAAAAATTACAGTCTTAATTATTATCTTACTTAAGAATAAAAATAGGAAAAAATAAATTCTTCTAGGGGAGGAATGATCTCTCTCGATCTTTAATTTAGGTTAATTGTTCATTTGATCCAGTAGTTGTTTTATTTTAAGTTTTATTTTCTATATGATAAAATCATAAGTTTCATTCTTTACACAATTTTTTAATAGTAATTATCACTGTCAGAAAGTTTTTGTAACAATTTGATACTGTAAAATAAATTTCTCGATCGAGTGTTTTCGAGAGAGGCTAAAGCTTAACTTTGATTTGTATATAATAACTAAAACTTATAATTTTTTCTTATATACTATAAAAAAAACAACTACTATAAAAACTAGAGTTTAACCTTTAATTAATTTACTTGTGAAACCGTATCATCCCAGTGGGGGGCATCATGCGCTCATTTCGTCCCCATGAGCAAACCCATGTCAACAGGTTTTTAGACACATAACAGAGCCTCCTCAAACCCTCAATGCTTATTTTTTTTTTTAATTATCATATTATTGATATATGGTTGATATGAAATATTTACTAATTTTATTGATAAATTAATTTTTGTCGTGTAACTTTGGCAATCACTTTTAATAAGATCTTTTTTTCTAATACATCTTTTACATACAAAACTTGAATTCGATATATAGTTTAAGAAAATCAAACTTAAATACATCTCAAACCAACCACTTATTAATAACGCTCCATGCTTAGAGATAATAGAGATGGTATTTCATTAGATACCATCACATTAGTTTTTCGGAATACTATGAAACGTAAAATAGGAATTCCTCTTAATAATAATAATAATAATAATATTTTTTCCTTCACATGAATCTCATAATTAAATCAAAGACATATATCCTTACCACTTGTTTTAAAAGAAAGTCTGAACCTCCCACTCCGACCAATACTGTTTCAATGTCAATTCCTTTTATCAAGAGCATGCAGTGTTAGGCACATTGCGTTGAAAAATGGCATGAAACTAACCACTTTCTGCGACATGCGGTGCATCGAATAATTATGAACGTGTCACCTTTTTAAGGGCTCCATAATTGAACCCGAGTCAAATAAGAAGAAAAACAAACAAATAAATAAATAAAATAAGGTGGTGTTTTATTTTTTCACTGTTATACCACCATGCCTCATACCTATCCACATGATTTGTGGTCCACATTGAGAAAAGTTAGATCCTTTTAGTCCCAATGATGCATCTTAGTGTTACAGACTTTCATGAAATTTCTACATGAGCATCAAAATAGAGAGGTAACTGTACAAGGTTGAAAATAAGATATATATCAAGTCAACTTTAGTAGTTGCTCTTTGGAAAAATTCAATTGCTAGTTCATGTGATTCTCTTTTCTTGCACCATATTAGAATTTGCCTCTTGGAACAATTTTTTATCTTCATTTAACGACACAGTTGACAAATTATAACTTTTCTTTAAATGTTTTGAAAACTGATCATTTAAACTATTAAAGAGAAATATTTACAATTTTGCGGATTAACGAAAAATGGATTAGGGTCAAAGAAGATCTTGATAACCATTAAATTTATCAATTTAATAGTTAAATCACATTATTTTAACATAATAGTCTTGTTTATAAAATTTTAAATAATTTAAACATTGACAAATTTTTAGTTTAATATTAAAAAATTATCATACTTTAAATAAAATAAAATAAATATTAATTCATGTATATATAGTTGACCTGAATAAGGGATTAGAATTGATCAAAATTAGAGGATAGTGGTGGACTAAATCTAAAGTTTCTTGGTGCTAATTTTTCATAATACAAATAGATTCACAATCCCATTTGCTTTGTTCGTCTTCTTCTCTTCTTTTTTCCTTACATTTACACTATTATAACTTTACTGTGATTAAACGAGATAGTTATCAAAATAAACTTGAGTCTTTTTCTTGAATTTAATTTAAATTTTTATATGACATCATTTTTAATGTAGATAATTATTTGAACTAATCAACTTAAAACATATTCTCTGATTTCTAAAAATAAAAATATATTTCAAATCCCATAAACTAAATCAAATGAGTTTAACTACTATTGATATAACTTTTAATATAATTTTGTAAACATTAACAAATTCACTATAAATGATAGTTTCTTATTAACTGTGTAAAATCATTTTAGACTTCCAGCATATTACATTTTTTTTCTCAAATCAAATTAACTCATTATTCACCGAGTCGATTTCAGTTGAATTTGATGAAAAAATATATTATGCAATCAAACCATTACCAAACCAAACACATTCATTTTTTTTTTTTTAATTTTGAACTTTTTTTCTCATAAAATCAAACGAAACTATTACCCTCTTTCCCATATTTGCCTGTTCGATAGGCCCCGAAATTAATTAGGAGTACCTTCACACAAAAAGAGGAGTTAAGGCTTTGATTGTATTAATGCTAGCTTGTAGTCGTTTGTTACATAGAAGGAAATTACATAACACATCTCATTTATTGTTTGGTGCACTCCCAAAATTTGTATTATGAATTGTTCAATTAGTAATACAAACAAATGCATTATGCATTAAGTAATCTATAATACAAATGTATTATCAATATTTCAATCCAAAATGCATTTATTTTTATTACAAATTGCTCAATTTATATTGCATTTGTTTGTGTATATTGAGCAATTTGTAATAGAAACCAAATGTATTATGGATTAAAAAATCCATAATACAAATGTATTATAGATTGAACAATCCATAATAAAAACAAATATATTACATATTGTTCAATATGTAATAGACACAATTTTTTGCTTGAATACTATTTTTGACTTTGACCACTACCACTCCAAGTTTCTTGGGGTTAAGTCGACGATCAACCTCCACCATTCTCCATGAATCCAAGGACGTGGTTGAGAACAACCTCAAGTCATGTGTTCTTGCTATGTGTGCTAAGACCATTTTTCCTTCCTTCTGTGTTTCTATTGAGTCCAATGTTGATGCTCATAGGACAGGTTCTGCTCAGTGATGGTGGCTGCAACAATGAAGAGGAAGATAAAGAGAATAAGAGAGTGAGTGAGATGAAAAGGGTAAGATGAGAACTTTATAAATTTTGGGAGTACATCAAGCAAAAAATGGGTGTGTTAAGTGATTGCCCATATAGAAACTCACGTGACAGCTAAATGGATTGGACGCGCGTGAAATTTGAGACTTGGGCAGGCCTCCTACTAGGCAAATAAATATAGAAGTGAAATGTCTTTCTTTCTTATGCTTATGAGGCAAATAAATATTTTAAGGTTAAATTATTAACAAGTTCCTGAACTATTTTGAGAGTTTTTAAATAGGTCTTTAAACTATTTTTTTTAATTGAATTCCTAAATTAAAAAAGCAGGTCATTGAATTATTTTTTGATAGCTTGAAATTGTTAAAAAAAAAATTTGTGATGATTTTAAAAACTTCAGGACTCAACTAACAAATTTACGTGATGGACTCAATTAAAAAAATATTTAGACACCTATTTGAAAATTTCTGAATAGTTGAAAGATCAACATACTAGCTTAACCTATTTTTAACCATTATTACAAACACTTGTAAATGCATGACTTTAATATAAAAATTTAAAATATATGGTTGAAGCTAAATGGCAGGGAGGACCATCATTTTCTTACATATGCTGGTCCTCGGGATGGTTGAAGCTAAATATGGATGATGGCATCAAGAAAATCCAGGTACCGGTTATGGTGAAAATATATATATTTTTCTGTGTAGGAATATTTTTGTCAAATTAACTTTAATATAAAAATTAAAAAATGAAAATCGTATCCAGTTAGTTTTTCTTTTTTATATGAGCATCCAAACTATAATTAAAATAAAAATCTAGAGTCCCTTTAATTACTTTAAGCACTATTTAGATCGATCAAAATAGATAAAATTGAGTAATATATCAGGATAAAAATAGTACTGGATAATGTGACCTTTTTTATGTTGGGATTGCCAGCATATGCTGACAAAAAAAATCCAATATATATATATATTCCAACAAGAAAGAAAAACTAAAAAAAAGCATACACAAAGTAATTCCTATCATTTTACCATCATTAAGTGACATTAAAAAGTATAAAGGTGAGAATAGTTTGAATATCACTGAATCCATAATACAACCCAAGATATCAAAATAAGAGATAATAGTTTGAAAAGATATTTTTTTTTAAAGAAAAGTAATCCCTATATAAGCAAAATGTCATTCTCATAATCTATCCCTGCATCAACAAAAAGCCATTGTATCAGTAATGACTAGTATAGTTTTCATGTATTCAAGTGTTTTCAAACCTAGAAACATAATTAACCATCAGAAAAAAAATAAAAATTAAACAGGGTTATATTCAAGGAAAAAAATTATAGTATCAACACTAGATGGAATTATTGACTAGTATAGAGTTTTCATCCTACAAAGTACAAATTAGAATATAGAATATTACATATAGTCATGTGTTTGATTTGATAAGACAGAAATCTATTACTAAGTTTGATTACACATAGTCAGCAGGTTGTTGTCTCATACAAGCTGACCTAAAGTGACTTGCAAACTCCAGCAACCACCCCCGGTCACTTGAACATAAGGATTAGATTAATGATTAAAATAAAAAAGCATAGATCAGAAAACACAGTTTTGAAGAGTTAAACAAAGCAAAAAAGACAGATCCTTATCAAGAAGGATGGTACAGATCTAACAGACTAACACCATGTTGGAATTATAGGTTAAGAGGTAGAAGACAAAGACTGAAAAAAAGGCTAATAGTAACCAACCAAAAAACTGCATTAAGTTCTATTAGGCTTTAACACAATTGTAGTATTTGGCTTTCTGAAACTGCGATAGCTACATACTAAATATCAGATAAAGTCACAAACACAATAGTGTACTGCCAAAAACATTACACAATAAGCAAATTCGAATTATCTTAGCTCCCAACCAACTCTCTAATTATCATTGAATAAACAATCAACAAACCTACAATTCTTTAGATTCGGCTATATGAACGCCCTGTAGTTTCCTATCTCAAACGCGTCAATTCCTGTATAAGCCAGGTTCAAGTGCTTTATCTCACAACATCTCTTTAAAACCTCAGCAATACATTCTCCACCCTCACAACCAGTTAAGTCAAGAAGCTGTAAACTGGGGCAAATTTAGAATAGAGAAAAACTGACAAATTGAAATTCCATCATAATAATTTGGATCCAATCTGCTATCCATATAAGATCAATCTATCATCTTTAACATCATCAAAACACATTCTGTTTAGTCAGTGCATGATAATGAACATATATATATTAAACTAACAACAATCTCTCCTTTGTCAATATGTTTCCTTGCTTTAATCTCTACCTTTTTTTCCCTTTCAAAGAAATGAATGTTATACTTCGAAGTCACAAGGGTCAATTTTTTCATTACTAAGTTATTGTGAAGTCACCAAGGCCAATTCAAATACTTTTTTTTTCAAACTCAGGTTTTTCCTTTAAAACAAATTCTGAAACTTATTTCTTAAGCTATTCAAACGTTAAAAAAGATAACAAATTTAGATGATCTTTTAAGTAGGCACAACTGCACAAGTGATCCCCATGTTGCAGTACAACCAATGAAACAAAAATAGATTTTACAAAATGCACTTCCTTCTACAAAAGCTAATAATCTTAAAAAATCTAGCAACTAAATTCCCATGACCTTCCTTATTCCTTTCTAGTTTCTAGTAATAATACCATTCAGTTTCAATGATGCATAACCTCCTCTACTGTTCACACTGCTTAACAGTCTATACAATCTCAAGCAACAACAAATAAAACAAGGAAATACCTCTCTAAAACACTCAAAGAGATATGAACATTCTGATTCATTTTCACTGCATCATGTTTCTCCACTTGTCCTTCAAATCAACCTGAAAAAAATAATTTCATCAGAATCAAAAGCATGAGTTCAAAACGAAAAATAAATATCAACAACTTTTTAGAAACTTCAGTTCTCTCTTCAAATATATCTTTGTGAGAATATAGGATTAAATTCCAATTTCCCCTGCCAAACCTGTACATATAAAACAAACTTTAACAAGAATAGGAAATTGTATTGAAACCATAATTAATTCTATTTACACTCTCAATGAAGTGGAAAGGATAGCAGCAAGCAACTCAAAATACTTGCAGAGGTAAAACAGCAGAAAAACAAAATACTTGTATAATCAAAATGCACAGTAAAAATTATTATTTGACTAATTTAGAACAAGGACATACTTGTCTATGGCAGTCTTTAGAGTCTCCTCTTCCAACTGACTCCATTTTTTCACTTTTCTACTCTATGTAATGCTTTCTGGTTTATACATTTCCAATGGAGAAACTTTTGTCCCCTTGGGGCTAGGCAAATGAAATCTAGTTGCATGATTTGATGTTCCATCCTCCAAGCCGTCTATCGAATCATCCCACTGAAACAAGAACCAATAACTAATATATTAATTTAAAGACACATCTAAATAAAGAATGATTATCAAAAAATTATAAAGGGAGAAAGAGACAATAAAAAAATGTCCAAGAGTTGAGCTTTTAAATTAACAGCTAGTCCCTTCTAAGGAGTCAAAAGGAATCATCAGTCAATCAAAATAAGAAATTATAATTACAAAACATAATTACCCCGTAAATACAAGCGGTGCTATTTCTTTCCATTAAACTTGGCCTATGATCATCATTCCTCATTGTTATTAGTAACATGTGGAAAAGGTACATCTGCATCTCTACTTTGAGTAGGTGCCTCCTCATTCACTTCCAATGAATTGAGTAGAGAATCATCAGCCAACTTTTGTAACTCCGCAGAATCATATTCCCTAACCTTTTGAAACTCAACAGCTGTTGAGGGATGCACTTCTCAGTTTCTGTTGTACACACTAAAAATATTAAGAGTTTACTCAATATAATAACATTTTTTAAATTCAAAGCACAAACCTCCTAGAGTTGCTTAAACCCCTAGTCAATTCTAGACTAGAATCAATTCAAACATGTGAAAATGTACCTAAAATTATTTCAATTTCAACATGAAACTACCAAACACCTGACTTTTAAAATAATTGTTACAGTCAACGAATTCATCACATGTTTTTTTTATTGGCGAATGTTAATTGTTAGTATGTTAGTTTTTGTTAGCAATAGGGATCGAACCCACGATCTTTTCTAGCTTTTCTCGCTTTCCTTCTTTCTTAACCCCCAACCAACCTTATATCTCCATTTTATCACATGGATGTTTATGATTCTCAATTTTATCACACATGGTTGTTTATGATTAAAAGTCACATATACCCTTACTCCCCTGGGTGAGGTTAAAAATCAATAGATACACTGTTTACTTAAGCATTAAACAACAAAATGAAATCCATTATGATCAAAACAGTTTGGCATCATCACAGTTTAACAAAATTGACCTCCTCTCTCCTGGTGTTGGGCCTCCAATCGGTTCTCGGCTACGACATTGTTGTTTATTTGCTCCGACGCTGCTAGCTCAAGCTTGACGGCGGCCTCCCTTCTGGTATCAACGAAGGCAAACCTCTCTCTCACTTGCAAGTCCGAAAGGGAAGCTTCAATGTTGCTCCTCCACTGCTCCAACTCCAACGAGAGCAGAAAGGTTCCCTCCCCAGCACCGGCACCGGAGTACAAGTGGTCTTGAAGGGTTCCGAGAAGAAGGGTTTTCTTGATTAGGGTACTAGGAAGGAGTGGGTCATCAGTCCGGAGAATGTACTCCAACACTGAATGCCGAACGTCACCATCCTCCATTTTCCTCCCCCACAAGGCACAACGGTTACAATGCTTTGGAATTTAACTCTTAAACTTCTATATCTCATTTTAGAATCTTAGATAATTTTTAAGTCTCACATGAATTTAATTTTTAAATATTTAATGAAGTAAATACTAATGAACTTGTTACAGGTTATTTGAGTTTGTCTGTAAATTAATTGAGTATTTTCTTTGTTCACCAATTACTTTATGGGCATACTTTTTTTTCCAGCAAATTATAAGGTAGTATATATATATATATATATAAAGTATCAGGGATACCGAGAATACAAAATTTTCAAGTTTAGTAGACATAGGGTTTCCTAATACAAGCTTGAAAAGTTGAATTAACTAACCATAAGCTACTCATATTGTAAGCTATAAGCTACCCAGATCTTATGTATGCTTCCCTCCCCTGATTACAAGATCCCTCTCTCAGATTACTCGACCATTGATTAAAATGCATTCCAAAACCCTTTTCCATGTTCTTAAACCATGACCAACACAAAAAGATTGCATCATCCATCGGTTTGCTAGCATTAAAGCTATCATTTGAGAAACTATCTCATTTCTATCCTTCCATATAGTCCAGGTTAATGCTATCCACTAGCACTGCCATCTGTGAACCCTTAGGCCAGCATACCCCCCATGAGCATGTTGGAGAAAGTGATGTCTTGAGTTTTGGGGGAAAGCACCCAAAATGTTTAACCAAGACATTGATTCCCACCAAATAGGGAGGATTTTGCTGTAGTTGAAGAATAAATGAGTTGCATCCTCATCATTGTTTCTGCAGAATGGGCAAAGGAGGTCATTGATTTCGAAGTTCTTCCTTCACAAGTTTAATTTTGTTGGCAGGCCGTCTCTGATTAATCTCCAAGCGAAGAAGGATGTTTTGGTTGGGATCTTTAGATTCCATAGCTCCTTAGATACTCCATCTTGATTCTCATCTATCGATTCTCCCAATAGTAGATTATATGCGCTTGTCTTGTTGATCTGGGTGAATAAAGCTGCCTTCTATATCCCCCAAAAATCTAGCAGCCATGTCAATTTCATTGTCAAACATAGATTGCCTCCATATAAAATTCCACTCCCTACCTGCAACTGTGGGGTTTCCCATCTGTTGAATAAGCTGTTTTTGCTTACAGGAAATGTGGTATAGCCTAGGGTATTTTAGCATTAACGAAATGTCATCATCATTCCATCAATCCTCCCAAAAACTCACCTTATCTCCGCACCCCACCCTCCAAACTATTCCATTTTGAAAAAAATTACCCTCCTGCGATGGTCAAAACATTTACTTTAGGTCCTGCCACCATAATGATTTGTTGCTGCCTCTTCTTTTGTCATCCATAATCCTCCATCTGTCGTATTTTGAATCCAACACCTGAGCCTAAAGTTCCCCTTGGTGATGAAATAGATTCCATCTTAATTTTCCAAGCAAAGCTAAATTGAAACTCTTGATATCCTTGATCCCTAACCCCCTTTTTTCCTTTGGTAGACACATTATATCCCACTTGACTCATGCAATCTTCTTCTTCTTAAGTCCTCTTCCCCACAGGAACCGACATTGTAAACTCACCAACGTATTTGCAACTCTATTGGGGACCCTGAAAAACAAAAAGAAATAAATGAGAATGGATGTTAAAACTGACTTTATAAGAGTCACTCTCCCCCTGAATGAAATGTGTTTTTGTTTCCATTTTGCTAACTTTCTCTCACACTTCTTGATAATAGAATCCCATAACTCACTACACCTTGGGTTTGCCCCGATCAGGATACCCAAGTATAGGAACGATATAAACAACAATCTATGGTTCAAGTAATTTGCAGCAACCTTTTCGATTGTTTCGACTTCCCGATTGCCCCAAAACTACTCTTTGCGAAATTGATTTTAAGCCCCAAAGCTCTATGGGCATACTTAGGTTCCTGATGATAGAGTATTAATCATGGGCCATTCACTTGCAATTGATGAATCTAGTATGACTGGTGAAAACAAGATCGTATGTTTTATATACTTTCTATTGACCAAATTTTCACTAATTAATTCTTATGACTTTTAAGAAAATAATGTTCTACAGGTTCATAAGGATCACAAAACCCCATTTTTTTTGTCTGGTTGCAAACTAGCGTAATGAGAATGACCAGTTAGTTCTAAAAAAATGTTAAATATTTTGGCTTTTATTTCCTAACACTACTTTTTATTCTGATCTCCCTATATAAAAAAATCTACATTTTGTTTTTGTTTTTCAGGATAATTCTACACTTTGCATGAATCATTTTGTAAAAATGCTTACGAATGTGTTTTTATCATTTGCCAATGTTGTATTAATATTAATTTTATCAAGCTAATTGAGATTTTATAATATTAGTTTTTCTATGATTTTTTGTGTTATTCTTTAATCTGAATTGAAGTTTTATCACATTAATTTACATACAAAATTTAGTATTAATTTTAGCATCTGATAGAAAAAGTATGTAAATTTGGTATTGAATCATATTGTGAAAATGATGAAGAACTATTTATGCTTGGGAAAATTATATGACATGATATCTCATATTTTTAAATTATTTATGAAAATCACGAATAACTATTTCTGCTTGAGAATATTATGTAACTAAATCTCATTTTTTGATTTAGAGTTTGTTTATATGGCAACAATTTTTTTTTTAAAAAGACATTCTAATTCAATTTTTGGAAAAATTGTCTTAGAATCATAATTTTTTTTATTTTTACTTTTTATTTTGAAAAAGACATTCTAAGACGGTTACTTGAAAAACCGTCTTAGATTATAAATATTCTAAGACGGTTTTCCAAAAACTGTCTTAGAATTCTCAATTTTTTTTAATGAAAACCAACTTAAAATTTCACCATTTTAAGACAATTATTTGTCTAAAAAGTTGTCTTAGAATAATAGTTTTTCTAAGATAATTTTTTAGGAACTGTCGTGAAAAGTATTTGTTGGCTTCAAAGACATTTTTGAACCGTCTTTAAATGTGTCAAAAAATTATTGTCGAAAGTTCTTTTTTGAGTAATGTTTTTCCCCACCTTGCAAATGACATTTCATGTGAAGAAGAAATCAAGAAAAAAAAAGAGGTTGGATTTTTTTACTTAAAAATAGAAAAAGAAAATTATTGTAATAGGAAATAAGTTGATTACATTTTATGATCAATATTTGCAATGTGAAACATAATAATTTAGTGAACGATGCGAGAATTAGGATCGACAAAGTGGTTTCGAGTTCCAAGCACTACTAGGAAAAGCGCATTTTACGACGTTGATTTTACATCATTGATCAACAATCGACTTAGAAAGAAACACGATGACACTTTCGTAAATAAATGCAAAAGTTTTATGACTGTCGTACGAAAACTGCTTTAGAAAACTGTCATTCTAGGACAGTTTTATAAAACCGCCTTAAAAGACTATCATTCTAAGACGGTTTTTTAAAAACCGTTTTAGAATATTTTTCATTATTTTAAAAAATTCATTTCTCTCTCCACTGTTTCATATACTCAGACTCTTAGACTTCCCCTCTCACTCTTTACTCCCCGCCGCTACCAGTGCTAATTAATAGCATTCACTGCGCATTCATTTCTCTTTTCCTAGGGTTCCTTTCTTCTCTTTCATTTTCATCACCATTTATTTACTCTTTCACTTCATTTTTTTTTCCAAGAAATACACGTGCATCGAGATTCACATGCTTTCTCCCCAAGGCTTGCAGGTTCTTTCTCTATTCCATTTCACAGGCTACTTGTTTTAATCATTTTTATTTGAATATGCATTTTTTGGATTTTGTTGTCTTCTGTTTTCGACATAGAAAAAGAGAAGAGCTTATGGTGGAAGGTTGAAGAAAGAGATGAGTGGAACTGGAACATTCTTCTACGAAGAACCGCTTCCCGTTCCGTCACTCTCTGCCACAAAAAAAAAACAAAGCAACAACGAAGCTTCGAAAGAAGAAAGAAGACGACATCCTTTCTGATAACCGCTTCAAGCTCCACAACGAAAGAGAGGTCTCTACTCTCTCTCTCTTTCTTCGTTTTTCGGTTTCCTTCTTCAATTTTATCATTATTTGGCATTTTCAGGTCTTTGAAGAAAAAGCGTACCTCGTAGGCGTTGAGTGCAAGAACGATGTTTAGGATTTCGGCATCAAAGAGTCTCTGAGCAAATTGTAACAGTTAGCTGACACTGCTTGTCAGAATGAAGGACTTACAAAGCCATGGAGTTTCTCACTGGCTGGTGTTGAGAAAGGGAAATTAAAGGGTAAGAATTGTGATTTTTACTAATTTTTTCCTATATAAATTTTATTGATTTTGTGATTTTTTTACTAATTTTAATAATTTTTTTAGAATCAATACTATTTATTATCCCATAGTCAAAATTAATGCGGGGAAGTGAAGATATTTTTAGTAAAATTGTTGGAAAAAAATCATATGTGCTAGACTAGTATTTGGAGTCTGATCATGTCTAAGTATACTTTTGCTAAGCATTATATATATTTGGTTGACCTTATAGTCATACCTACAATTTTTAATGTAACAATTTCTAAATTATTAGATTGAAATAGCAATTTCGGTATGTATATATATAGGCTATATTTACAAATTCGTTTATTAATTTGACTTGATAGTTCAAGTTCAATATTTAAATAAAACCTTCTTTAGTTGCAATTAATTTGGTTATTGGAATGTTGTGCAGAAGAGTCAACAAAGATGGGAACCACTGCGCAGGTCCTATGGGGCAATGTTTGACTTTGCTAACCCACCCAGTGGTGAAATCCTCTTGAGGTCCTATGGGAACCCTGCTAATTGGAAGCTGGAGCAACTTATGACACCAAAGTTCAGATTAGCAGCAACCTCTTTAGGTTAACAGCTTCTATTGGTGAAATCCTCTTTAGCCATTTCTTTGGCATATTTATATTCTTTCCTTGTTTATGGTAATTTTGATCAGGTTAACTTGGAATTTTCATGCTGTTTTGTTTATGAGAAAATAGTTAAAAGTAAAGGATTGTCAACCGTATGCAGTGAATTACTGAAAGAGTGTAGTATGATTTTGTAGAATTATGGACTAGACGACTAGTCATCATTTTTATAGTTGGCTAGTAATTAGGACAGTGAAAGGTTATGGTTGAGTTTGTCAATATTAGGTGAGAACCAGTTTGATTGATTATTTAATATAAATGTGTCCTGGGATGGGATTTATCTGCAATCCTCTTTATGCTTTTGTAATATCACCCTCTGATCAATGTACATTTAGTTTTAGGCCTATAGAAATGATCACCATCGATTGTGGCTCTTTCTTGATTTTTTTTCCATGTGACTTGTTGCCAGATAATCAGGTAGAACCACCTTCATTTATCGTTAACCTGACCTATACTTGTTTTATGAGAAAAGATAACTCAAATTATCCCCATATGGACATGCCAATACATGCTATAAATGTCATTGAAAACCTAAGGTATTTGACTGCTACTTTGATAGTAGTGAAGGTATAGCTCTTCATCTATGACTTGTATGTTCAAAGTGCGGTAGAGAAGGCAGGTTTGGCTATAAACAAGAAAGGTTTGACTTTAAAAGAACTTCTCCAGCAAACATCTCATCACAATCCAAAAGTTCGTAGAGGTATATTTATTTTTTATAATATATTGTAATCATCTAATTGCCTTTAAATGTACTTATTAGTGTCATTAATCCTCTACAGAACCATAGAACAAATTTTGTATGTTTTAAACCCAGAAAATCTTCAAAAATATTATTCTTGATAAGCTGAGTTGAACAAAATTTTATGAATTCAAATAACAATGAACCTTGGTTTGGAGCTGAAACACCAAACAAAAACCTTGGTTCTGGATTAGTTTTAAATTTTTGAGGAATGATAGCTCAAGTTGGTTCGAGTTTAAGCTTGAAGCCAAAAAATCAGTACCATGGGCACTGTGTCAATATTAATCATTATTTCCAAATCTGTCAAAAATAAAATTAAGCAGCCATTAATTATATTACTTGGATTTTATGAAAGTTAATCTAATGGCATGTCTTGATTGATTTAATGTCTTGGCTTGGTTTCTATTCCTAATGTACTCTTATTCTTTTTGAATTGTAATATCACATATTAATGTCATTGCGTTATTTAATCTAGTTAAGCATTCAAATTTTCATTTAAATTTGGTAATCCTCATATTAATACTATTTCTTTTCCACCCTTTAAATTACAGATGCATTGATTGGTATTAAGGATTTATTCACCAGATATCCAACTGAATAGAAGTTGCACAAATATGCTGCTGTAGAAAAACTTCGTGAGCGTATTGGTGATGATGATAAAGTGGTTCGAAAATCATTATATGATCTTTTTAAAGTAGTGATTTTACCTTGCTGTAAAGAGGTACTTTCCATTTTGTTTACTTAAATCACTTTTCTGACACATTGGGATGATACACCATTATCATTTGGATGGATAAAATATTGTAGGTTGTCGCTTTTTGTTTTCTCCATTTTTTATAATAGAGTTCACGTAGAACAAAGAAAAAAACAGTAGGAGGATTAAGATATTCTTGGATGGATAAAATATTTTAGGCTGCACATCAACTCAAAAGAGCAGCCCAATACATACTGGAAGCCCAGAACTAGAAGAACCTTTAAAAATCTTATCAGCAAAAGCCCAAACTGCCCAAGAATGGTGGGGTAGAAGAAATTTATGGTTAAAGGTTATGGAATCATGCTCCCACCTAATTAAATCAATCAAGACAAAATTATAAGTAACCACCAAATAGTTTTTCCAAAGTTATATGAATCACAACATTATTTCTCCAAGAATTAGTTGTGACCATATCAGGCACAAATAATTTTACATTAACAAATTTTGTTAGCAATTGTTTGTCATGTAACAATTAAATCAACAATTAAATAGTTGAATTATTTATTTGATGTTTTGCAGTTCTCCTAGGTGAATCTAGCTATGTAGGAATTTATTATTAGCATATGAAAACTTTGGTATGGTGCATGAAAACCCAATCACTTCACCTCTATCATTTACAAGCTCATTCAAAGAAAGTAAAGAATCATCGGCCACCTCATCTTGGTTCTAATTATTAATAAAAGAGAAAGTAACAAGTCATAGTTTAGCATACCTACACTGCAATTGCAGTGACACACAACAAGCTTTCCTTCCCTTGCTGTAAGGGCTTCCGACTACTGTCTGCTCTTTTATTTAGTAGGAATAATGATCAGCGGATTGAGGTAACATTAATTCCTTGCGGTGTTTAAACCTGAAGTAAAAAAAGGAGAAAAATAAGCCAAAAAATTTGATAAGTAATGTGATATATAAAATACAAGATAAATATAAGAAATCATAATTAATCTTAATAGAGCTTATTTAAGCCAAACTCCTACTATACGTAAGTGCTAGTAGTATTAACTTAAAGGAATTGAAAATTTTAAAGCTACCAGTATATATCTCTGCATACAATGTAGATGATTAACAAGATAAAACAATGGTCTAAAGGGAAAGAAGGAAACATATGCTCCCTGTTATCGACATTACAATATGTAAGAAAAAAAATAAAATTGTCCTTTACTCCTTGCTATTCTTATCCCACTTTTATTGAAAATTTGATTTCTTCTTGTTGTTTGTGAAATAAGATAAAGCATTTTATTTTCAATTTAAATCATAGCTACAGGTTAGTGCTTTTAAAGTCCATTGATGGGACTAGAGAGTCTAATAATCTCATTTGGATGGTATACTCTAAGAGGGGACATCTCTGCTAACATTTGGATGATATATCGTCTTTAAATATCATTTTTGATTGCACAGGCTAGATCAATTGGAGTATGCTTTAATACCACTTAAAACATTTGTGGTTATTTGAAATCTCTGCTGACTTTTGTCTTAAAGCACATTTGAGTTGTGATTTAAAGTGACTAGCTATGGAAGACTAACATTTTTATTTCTTATTTAAGATTGAGACAAATTTATATTGTTAATTTTCTCTTAGTTAATTGCTAACTCTTGGTTCATTTTTCTTTGCATATCTTTTACTTGCAGCTTGTAAATAATTATTAATCTCTACATTTTTCTTTCAACTAAAGTCTTGCCAGACTGTTGCCAAATGATCTCAGACTTATAGTTGCTTATTTATTGTTGTAGACTAACGGGAATTGGGGAATGGATTTACAAATCATCATGCAAGTATCTTGAAGATGATTTGGGCATTTGAATTACATATATTCTACATGTTTTGCTATGCTATTCTTGTTGTCGTATTCTTTTGCTGTTGAATATTGATCAAGTTTCATCATGAAGATGTTCCTGCTCTAATGAGGCTTTGGACAAACTATGTTCTTAGGCTCTTAGCTAAGATTTTAGATTTGTTAGTTAAGTTTTGTATATTTTGACATATACTTAGTTACAATTATTCTGAAGTTTAGTTTATCATTTTGACTAAACTATATATAAACTAAAATTTTGTTTAGCACCCCCCCTTCCCTTCCCCAATAGGATTGTAGTTCATCCCAACAAACAATTAAGCTACAATTTGGCCCATTTTGTCTTAAATATTTGTATGTTTAAATGCAGTTCCTTGGAAGTTTAGATTGCTGGAGGAGCTTGAACGTGGTGAACAACTCATTGGAGATGGCACAGTTAGCTATGGAGGACATACTGACCCAGCTGAAGAAGGAAATGGCCGCACCTTGGAGGACATACCTTGGATCGAATTGCATATTTGATGTATGCAATATATAGTGTGTAATGCTTTATTGATCCATCCTTCTGAACTCTTTTATATAAGTAATATTTTCCCTTATAATTACAAAGGTGCTTTCAATTTTAGTCTCACTTCTTATTGCAAATATATAATGTGTAATTGCATATTTGCTTTCTGTCTTGTATGTAATTAAGCTGGAGCCAAATGGAAAATTGGTAATGGACATGTCAATGTGTGCTTTTGTCTATGTGAATGTGTGCTTTCTATCTTGTATACGTCTTTCAATTCTGAAAAATTTAATTATATTTGCATTGTTATTGCCATTCATGAAGAAAAAAGAAAAAAATTAATAATTCTACATCGGTTGTTAGGTCAACCAATGTAGTATTGGTGGATACTCTACATCGGTTATTACGCAAAACCAATGTAGAATGCATTACCATGGGTAGCAATCTACGACGTTTGACAACCACAACCGATGTAGAACACCAAACATTTTATATCGGTTGTCCTGACAATCGATGTAGAATGATCAAAATTCTAAGACTGGTGTGGCTCATGACTCGTCTTTGAACTGCATCATTCTAAGACGGTCATTCAACCGATGTAGAAAGACGCGGTTGTTTCAACAACGCCGGTTACAATGACGCGTGAAAACTGATGTAAAAATGCGAATTTAACCGATGTAAAAAACCAATTTTGTAGTAGTGAAAGATGCTGTGAATTTGATTGTTCGGCATCAATGCTTAAAAGTGAGAGGAGTTTATGGTTGATGATTGTAATGGGTTCTAGGTGTCTAATTGGGGGTGATTTAGGAGTGTCCGATTGTAGGGTTAGTGAATTGATAGGATTTGATAATTATGTGCAATTTAGGTCATTACATTTGCAATTTATAATATTGAGTCTCTCAGGTGTTTTGTACCTGTAACATTAAAGTTTAAATCCCTCCTAGTCTATTAATTCAATTTGTGAAGTTGGGATCATTATGTTTGCCATTTGTGGGATTAGAAACCGCAAATAGTTGTTAAAATCAAACTAATTTTGTGAATACAACTTTTGGGAATTTTAAATTATTACCAAAAAATATATTTAGACGGCAACAAATAATAATGTTAGAAACGAATCTAGTTCACTCCATACTTATGGTTGAAAGTATAATTACATCGATTTCTTAGAGTATGTTTACTTTGTCGGTTGAAATGCAGTGACGTATAAAATCCGATGCACATTCACTGCAAAAGCAAGAAATGTGATGCTTCTTAAAAATGGAGATTGACTTAAACATATATTGCGACCGGAAATATTCCAAACACGCACTAATACCACTTAAAAAACACAATGACCAAAACTCATTGTTTGCATGTTCAAATTTGAAAACTTACCATATGGATTCAGAAAGTTAACAAATTAGGAAAGCGCATGGCAACAGTAATTTGTACATATATCTCAATCACAATCTGCCCCTTATTCCAGAGATGTCGGTTTCAGCTTCAAAAATATCTAGGAATCCAAGAATTATGCAACGAGTAACTCTGATGACTTTTGGTACCTCAGAGACAAACAATATAAACACCAACGTTATGGCAAAGATAATGACATCAATGACACACCCTTTTTGGCTCTAAATGGAATGAATGGCCAATGAAAATCTTATCCTTCGCTGCAGAGTGAACATCCAACAGAATTTATATGTTATAGAGAAGAACCAATGGTAAGCGCCAGAAGCATAATACAGAATGATCCTAATTCATGTCAAGAGAAAAAAAAATATTGAGACCCATTTTATGGTCTCTCTAACTTAGTACAGTAAAAATAAGGTTCCCTAAAAAATGGGGAATTTAAGATGACCACAAATATATGTGCCCATGCAAGTCAGCGTGACTTGCATATAGGGGTCCTTCTACTAGCTGTCAAAACGTCTTCTTATGCCCGTCATTTCTTGCCCATGCCATGTTCTTGTGCATGGACCATACGATCCTCATCTTCTTTACCTTTGCACCCCTGAAATTCCATGAAGAATTTTACTGGAATATTATGCACAGGTTCGTACGTGTTGCCAAGTGGCCAGCTGTGCTCTTTTGTATTGTGGAATTAATTAAACTATGATGATGCACCAATCTTTTTCATTTGTTTCATATGGATCTGTATCTGATACTTTAAAATTGGTATTCTTGCATAGCTAAGATCAAATATAGATAATATATAATAGTCAACATTTATCTCTCTCGCTGGCTCTCGCATAAAAGACTCTTCATTAAATATATCTCTAATAAATTTCAACTACGATATAATAAAAAAGTACAGTAAAAAGTGTGTTGTTAACATTTGTGATATTAATTCAATTATCTATCATTCATCCGATCTATCTATAAATAAATTCATCTATCCATCCATTACTAACAAAATAAAAAATAAAATGGATTAATCCAATCATTTATTTTATGAATGATTAATGATCTATCTATTATTTTCAAAATCCAACATATTTTTCAAGGAATACTTAATGTATTAAAATTGATCTAACTTAATATATAGTTAAAGAATTTGGATAAATTTTTTATCAACATTAATCAAGATTATTTTTTTGACCAACATTAGCATGGAATTTTTTTTTACTAACCTTGATTGAGACTTGGGACTATGTTTGGCGCTGACCTAAGTGGAGAAAGTTTTTGGTCGAGACAATTTTTCAACCAACACAAGCGACCTGAGTTCATGTCAATAAAAAAATAATAACTGACTGATATTGACAAAAAATTAGTCTCAATTGAAATCCACAGTATACGACCCCCTGTTAGTGTAAGTTGGGTTTGTTATCAATGGATGAACAGGATGAAATTTTATCAAATGAATCATTCATGGATCAAATTTTTCAAATAAATTTTTAATGGGTCAAAATGAATTAATAAATTATTTTGATCCCAATTAAAATTTATCTTGAGTCTTCCATTTTTTTTCCACCCCTAGTTGGGTTACACACTTGAGTAACGCTGCGGGCTACTCCAAAGAAACTATGTTTTCTTTTATAGAAGATACGCAGAAGATCCTGTATTTCTCATCCATTCAAACCAAAATACACTTCTTGTTGTTATCCGGGAAGAAAAAAATTGATATTCAATGGCACCAAACTTAGCTCAAAATCTGTTTCCACGTACAGCACAGGGTAAGAAAATTCTATCCACATATGTCTAACCACATCGAAGCAACTCAAATGCAAAAGGTGAATATAGGGTATCTAGTTATCCATCAAGCAGTTCATGAGTGCAGCACATCTAACAATATATGCTGAATTAGTAAGAAAAACTTTTTTGAGTTTAATTTCCGCAGAATATAATTTTTAAGATGAATTATAAATTTTAAATGTAATTAATTAAGTCTTAAAAGATAATTAATCTTATAGTTGATCAAAAAACAATTAAACCTTATGAAAATATCTTAAGATTTTACTTATTAGCCAAAAGATTTTTAATTACGTGGTTTTTTTAAAAAAATAATCCATCAAGTTATTCACCATCCTCACACACACACACATTTATATATATATATATATATATATATATATATATATATATATATATATATAATAGAACTAAACCCCAACCTTAGTCACTGTGATAAATTGAGAAAAAACACACACTTAAAAAAAACCTATCAACAAAAATGAGGATGATTCTAACCCTCTTCTTCATCATCTCATCCCTCCTCTCCCTCTCCCACGCCTCCGTGGTAGATTTCTGCGTACCGGCAACACCTCAAACATCATCAAGGTCGCGGTGACGCCGGCCTTCGACGACGCGCAATTCTCCGGCGTAAAAGGCCTGGGAATCTCCATTGCGCGCCTAGACCTAGCACCTGGTGGAGTCATCCCACTCCACACTCACCCTGGAGCCTCAGAACTACTGTTGTTGTGAAGGGAAAAATCTGCACCGGCTTCATTGCTTCGGACAACACTGTGTACCTCAAAACCCTAGAAAAAGGTGATGTCATGGTGTACCCTCAAGGGTTGTTAATGCTCAACCAAAGCACCGAGATGTTATTGGCCCTATGGGTTATGTTATGTATTCTAGGATAATGATTAGAATTTTTCATTAAATTTGTATTTCTTTAACTTTCTTAGATTTTATTTTTTATTCTCTAATTTTTTTTACAATCTCTCTTTTTTTTTTTAATAAAAAAGGTTGTTAAAAAAATTCATCAATATTTTTAGTCTCTTTAATATTTTTTTGCCTATTTCATGTTTTTATTTTATTTTTATTGTTCAAAATTATATTCAAATATAAAATAAATAAGGGATTAAAAATGGACAAAATAAGAACTAATTTTAATCAATAAAAATAAAAGAGAAACTAAAAGTGGACAAGAAGTTCTAAAAAGACTAAAAATGTTAACTAAAAATTGTAAAAACAAAAGAAAGAAAGATTAGAATTTGAAAATTTTGAGGAATTAAAAACTTAATTACCGATGCTTTGGTTGCACCAACGATTACAAGGCTTTATATAATATTATAATAAACAGTAACAGAATGTGTGAATGTGATACAAAATCACCACAAAGTACTAACAATACAAACAAATTAATTATTTCTACGACCTTTTGAGTTACTGCATCAATTTATTTCTTGGGCCTATTATCTAAATGCGAAATTTGGTTTGGCTTTTGCACAACAATAAACAGTTTCCCTCACCACAATGTAAACGGTGCCTTAGCCGATTAGCACAACAAATAACAGTGATATTTTAGAGTGGAAAACAAACGAAAGTCCTCAAACATTTTAGCTCAACTCTTCCCCCCAGCCTCTTCTACCACTTTTTCCATCACGTTTATGATTATTATTGGGCTTTGAAATTTCAATGAAATTTGTTTAATTTAATTATTTGTAAAAATGTTGCCGATCCAAATTTAAGTTTTTGAGAAATTTAGAGATGTTATAAGAGTATGAAAAATTTCTAGTCAGCAAAAAAAGCATGAAAAATTTCTTAACTTGCATCCTTAAAATTAAAATTAAATAGGACTCAGGATAAAATCATATAATGAAAATCAAAAGGCGCATGATTTTTCATATAGAAAATGCAATAAACATATATTATTATGAATGTTCTCATTCCAATTAATACTTAAATTAAATGTATAGTACTATATAAAGTTGGCATCAAGCTGTAAAGGATTGGATGACAGAGAACCTTCAACATGTTTTTGACAATTATATTTTGCCAAAAAAAATAAAAAACAACGCAATGCATTTTCTAATTTAAGTACATATAAATTAAGAAAGTTGTCGATGCCACTTACAAATTAGTCAATTTCTTTTTCCTGCCGTGATGTCGAACTTATCTAATTTGAGTATACGACTGTAATCTTAATTGTACGTATAATTGTTTTTTCCAAAAACAGTTAAAATAAAAGATTTAGAATTATTGTTATTATTTATTTATTAAGTTTCTTTTGTATCTCACATATATTTCATTATTTTTTTTCTTTCTTTTTTATTATGTTATTTATCACATTTCTAATTTTTTTTTCTTTTATTTTCTTCCTATCTTTTGCTTCCTTCCATTTTTGTGTTATACTAATAGAGTGTACATTGAACATTAAAAAAATGACGATCTGTACAATTCTTAGTTAAACACAGAATCTTATTTTTATTAACGTATCTCTAGCAGAACATTTCAAATTTAAGCAGACCACTCAACCAAAAAAAAAAAACCAATTTTTTATTTAAAAAAGGCCACCACCACCATAGAATTTTCTTAAAGAATAAAAAAGTATATCTCATCTTAATGCTTCCATTCACCATTAATTTGATGCCTAAATCCTTCACATACAACTGTTACAATATCCTTTTTAAGACTATCATTCATTAAACTCTTAAAATTAAAAGGAGAGAGAAGAGGATTAAAAAAAGGAAAAGGAAAATAATAGTAGGAAGAGGATAAGAATATACGCTAAAAATAAATTAAAAAGATAAGAACAAGTCAGAAAATTAAGAAAATGAAAGAAAAGAAAAAGAAAGCATCAGGCATAGCCAGCCAGGTAAGCATATGCAGGTTGGCAAATGGAGTTTTTGCCTTTCTCTCTCCTCACTGGGAGGAGAGAGAGAGAGAGAGACGGAGGAAGTGACAGACTGGCATTAAGGAGGTTAAGCATTCTCTGTCTCTCTCTATATATATTTATATAAAGTCGTTTTGGTCATTCTTCAAATTTTTGGTTTTTGTGATTTTGATAGGACGACCCTTTGGTGTTTGGATCTTCAAGAAAGAGAGACCCTTGGGATTTCGTCACCATGAGTCTCTTCGGTCTTGGAAACAGGTTCTTCATCCAAATTTCTCTCCTTTTCTTCCGCTTCATCTTTTCTTTTTAGATTCTGTGTTTTTTTTATGTAAAAAAAATGTCTTTTTGTGTTACCCTTTTGAGGGTGAGCTGGGATTTTGATTTTGAGGCTGCCCTTGATTTGTTTTTGGATGAATTTTTATCCCCTTTGTTTGATCTTAATGTTTTCTTGATATGTTTGTTACATAGTTGTCTTTTGTGTTCTGTTAAATGAGACGGTTGATCATCATATGATAGAACTATAACAGACATAACGGTTATCTGAACCTGTGTTGCTAATATGGCTGTGAAATTTGTATGCTTTAATTTAATTATTACTTTGTGTTATGGCAATGAGAATTTGTCTCATTCTGAAGCGGCTAATAGGAATTGATCAAGTGATTCATGACCGAGAATTCAAATAGACATCTAATAATGTAATAAGTGATGTTTGGATCAAAGGATGGGGGAGGAGGAAAATATAATCTCCCAATATTGGGGGAGAGGCAAAAATTGGAAGGAAGGAATTTTGACCCTTTTCAACTTTTGAACCGAGCAAGGGTCGAAATTCCTTTCATCCCTTCTTCTATTCTCTTCCAACCAAACAGTATGTTAAATGTTTTTAAACTGCGTGTGATGTTACTAATGGGTTTGGTCATGCCAAGAATGGAATTTTGGGTCTTTGAAGGATACTCTGTTGGCTGGGTAGTGCTATGATCTTGTGTATGCATGTATGATTCTCAGCTGGTCATACTTGACTTGATGTTACAATGATGCTTTTGATGAGTTTTAGCTGCTTCTGCGCTGTATAGGTGGCTTACAAAAGTTGAATAATAAATATTATGCCATCAAAGTTTAATTGTGCTATTGAATTTTTCAGAACTTTTTTGTTATGTGAAATGGGAGATAGAAACCAGTTTTGTAACGTTTTATGAGCATGTAAAGCTACCTTCAACAATAAATGCTTCAAAACTAGTAGACAAAAGTTGAATCCGTATGTACCATTTATAGGGCATAGATCATTGGTAGAAACAATTATATGAGCCCAATTGCTCTAGTCTGCAATTTTTTCCTCTAGTAAAATGAATTGTCTGATATGTTAATCCCCTTTATTTTTTTTTATTTTTTATTTTTTGGTTGATAGTTTGGTATACTTTTGTTTTTGTCGATGACTACTCATACATTATCAAACTTTGATCCATGCAGAAACCAAAAAACATTTCGTCCAAAAAAGAGTGCTCCATCTGGAAGTAAGGTTGGTGGTCTTTTTTACTTGTGGATTGGTTACTGGATTCTTTTCTAT
Source organism: Glycine max (assembly GCF_000004515.6). Classification (NCBI taxonomy): domain Eukaryota; kingdom Viridiplantae; phylum Streptophyta; class Magnoliopsida; order Fabales; family Fabaceae; genus Glycine; species Glycine max. The sequence continues at coordinate 6,990,129 of NC_038245.2, forward strand.
TTTTTCTTTATGGTTTATATTCAACCAACTGAGCCTTCTATGCATTTTGATTATGAAATGCAGGGTGCTCAACTTCAAAAACACATCGATGCCACGTTGGGTAGTGGGAACTTGAGGGAGGCTGTTAAACTGCCTCCCGGTGAAGATATTAATGAATGGCTAGCTGTAAACAGTAAGTATCTTTAGTATTTTGCTTTTTGAATACAGTGCTTGAGTTTCCTACTTAAATTTGTGTTCTGCCCTGTCTCTCTTCCATATTCACAAGACTTATCTTCTTAACCTCTTCTATATAATTGACATTGTTTGGTGTTGTATTTACACTGCCTGGTAACTTTTAGTCATTGGTAAATGATATTTCACTGCAAAATTGCTTATAAAAAAATTTGCACATTAACATTTATATTTTGTTTTTTATGTGCAGCCGTGGACTTCTTTAATCAAGTGAATATCCTGTTTGGTACTCTTACAGAATTCTGCACGCCAAGTAACTGCCCTTCAATGACTGCAGGACCAAAGTATTGTTTGATCCTTCAACCAACTCCTCTTATTTTACTTACATAGTATTGTTGCAGCTAGATTAGATTGGCTATTATATGTATCTTTTCTCTTTTTGGCTTGTCTGCAATGTATTTACAGCAATTGACTTTGTGTTGCTAAATAAATATTCTAAGATGATTAGGAGAGCTAAATGCATAGGGAGTGGTAAAAGGAAAACAGATTTCGACTATAACTATAAAACTGGGAAAATTTATTTTACACAAAACATTGTGAGTAAGAGGGCATACCAAGTCCCTTGAGGTTGTATCACCCTTTTTCACCTTTTTTGTGCCAATTTTCCTTTTCTTTTTCATTGTCCGTGAGTCAATTATCTGTAGCTTCATATTCTTAAATGACAAACTAAATCATTGTAAACAACATTATACATATATGAGACAAGTATTTAACATATTAAACTCTACAGGTATGAGTATCGATGGGCTGATGGTGTTACTATAAAGAAACCAATAGAGGTGTCTGCTCCAAAATATGTTGAGTATTTGATGGACTGGATTGAATCTCAGCTAGATGATGAAACGATTTTCCCTCAAAGATTGGGTATGTTTGACATATTGATAAAGCTAGTTGGCCAGTTAGCTGAATTTTCTGGATTGTTATTTGCTAATAATATGCATCATAGCACTATTTTAATTAATTGCTGCATTGCTATAGGGGCTCCCTTTCCAACCAATTTCCGAGATGTTGTCAAGACAATTTTCAAGCGATTATTCCGTGTATATGCTCACATTTACCACTCACATTTTCAGAAAATAGTGAGTTTGAAGGAAGAAGCTCACCTTAATACTTGCTTCAAGCATTTTGTTTTATTTACTTGGGTAAGTGAGTTATAAAGATTAAAAAAAGAAGTTCAATGATGCATTTGTTTCTTCATCTTTTGGTTTTGTATTGGGTTGGTTGTGCTAGGGTGGAGAAATTATTGCATGATCTAGACCACCACTATGATCTTGTCAATCTCCACGTGACACGTAGTCTAGTTTTTTAATTTACAAGAGTTAATAAAATTGTGTTATGTGTCAAGTGAAGATTAGTCGGGATCATGAACACATGATGATTTTGGACTATACAATAATTTCTCATGAGGGTGAGTCCTGGTGCAACAGTAAGGTCATTTTGCCTTGTGACCTAGATGTTGCCAGTTCAAATCTCATTCAAATGCAAATATGGGAAGTATGCTTTTCTATCCAACTTGACTGCTGCCATCTTTTTTATTTTCTTGCTGATATGCTGCTATCTTGTGTTGCAGGAATTCCGTTTGATCGACAAAGCAGAGTTGGCACCTCTTGAGGACCTTGTTGAATCTATTGTTCAGTTATAGTGCTGTTGGTGTTTTCTTTCCCTAATTTTTAGGAGAGATTAAACATTGGAAATGTTGGCTATACATTTTTGTGACCCCTTGTAAAATACTTGCTAAATGAAAAATCTTTATCAACCCCTTATGTATTTGGCTCTTAATTGTTGTGATGGTTGCTCAATAACAATAATAATCGTGTGAATCTAGCGAAAACCTCCTTGTGAGGCAAGGGAAATAATAGATGCAATTGACGCTTTATATATTCTGGCAAATGTTATAAAGTCCTTATTTTTTTTTTCTCCCCTCCCCCTAAATTAATAAAGGCTAGGGGCACATAATGGCTTTCTGAAAAGAACAAGCAATTGGAGATTTTATCCAATTTCTTCACCAAGATATCGCATTCACTATTCAATTTCTTTGGATTGTCTGTATTGATCTTGAGAACTGCTTTCATGTCATCAATAAAACCATGAAAGCTAAAACAGTATATGTAAAATACCAAGGTGGTTTAATATCAAGTTGACTAGCTAGATATTAAAATATGATTTATATATTTAAAAGGTAAAATTATATTTTTGGTCTCCGTTGTCTCTAATTTCAATTTTAGTTCTCCTTTAAATTTATTTATGAATTTAGTTCTCCAATTATGTTAAATCCTGTAAATATGATCTCCAAATTAATATTTGAACGTTGACGGTCACGTGTCACGTTCTGATTGGACAGTGAACAGAAAAAAAAATAGAATTAGCTCTTGGACGCACCTTTTCATGTTCAATCAAGATGTGATATGTTGTAGTCAAAGTTTTTTTGTGACAATTAACGTTTAAATTTGGACTTGGAGATCACATTCACGAGATTTAACATAATTGGAGGACTAAATTTGTGAATAAATTTAAAAAGAGACTGAAATCTAAATTAAAGACAACTAGGAGGACTAAAAAAAATGCAATTTTGCTTATTTAAAAATACTTATTTATTGTAAATTTTAACCATAATATAATTTATGTATTAAAAGTATTTATTTATTATAAACTTTATTTATATAAAATGAATATTTATACTATGCATTGCATAGGATAAAATATTGGTTATTTTTTATTATTATTATCAAGTATCACAATAGAAATGCATTTCAAACTTTAAATAATACATTTTTTAATTAAAATATCCACTTTTTTTTTTTATTTAACCTATTCCCAAACTGATTCAAATCATCTGGCTTCTAACTTATAAAGGCGATACACATATATCTTCAGAAAATTATTAATCGCACTAGTTACTATGATGAAATTATTTTCTTTCACTTCTTTTACTAAAAGAGTTCAAGTATACATGTGAATTAATTAGTATTTAGGTGAGATAGTAATAAATAATGCCATTGTTGGAAAAGAATAATACTCTCTTAATAGTCTAAAATAACATATTTTGAAACAAATAAAAGAAATTAAGATGATAGAATACTTAAAATGGAAGGAATGGTTAACAAAAAGGATAAAGCTTCTTCAGCAAAAAAAAAAAAAAAGTGTCTTCAGCGAAAAAGGTAAAGCTTGACCTCAATTGTTATTGGATAACTAAAGAACTAAACCTAACTCTTTTCCTAACAATTAGTTCTCTATTAATGAGTTGATATGCTTAATAGCTTTTAAATAGACTAATAACTCCTCAAATTTTGACCTCTAACTGCCCTTCAATCACGATTATATTTTGAGTAATTTTCTGTCTATTTGACCTAACTCTTAATTTTTCATCAAACAAATTGTGAAAAATCTGACTTTTAAAGCAGCCAAATTGTATGAAGACTCACATCTTAAGGGGACATATCTAAAGATTAATTAAAATGACCAAAATGAATGTCTTATCTAAGGACACTTGCTTAAAAGAATTGATAATGCACAAAAGCCAGAATATTTTGTATTATTGAATAATGAACTATAACAATACAATACAATACAGCTTATTCAGTCTCGCCATCTTTTCTTGGCATGAAAAGATATTGAATAATTTTAAATCTATATAAATGAAAAAAAAAAACTTCACTAGTAGTGTGATTAAGGATGAGGTTTGCCCCTCAAGGTATGGTGTTTAATCATTAATGATTATCATGTGTTGTGAATGGTATATAGTATAGTAGTATACTTGACCTGCCTGTGCTTGATCCTTCAATTTGTAAATTGTGATGAAGCTGAGTGGCTTATTTCTTAACCCCTTTTTCTTGGCCCCATGTAAACATGTCCATCATCCAGGCCAACACATAACACTTATCAAACAACCAAGCTTTTGTAGACTCACATTCCCACCTTCTCAAAACAGAAATACTGAAGGTAGCACAGCCACAATGTTCTGTACGTGTAACCCTCACCATGGCATCAATCATATGAAAGACAACCTACTATGAAGTATCTAACCTTCTTTCACATATACATCCTGGCAGAGGATTTGAATAAAAACTTTCCTCTAGCTTAGGTATTTCTCCGTGCTCCCTAGGATATGGAGCACCGATTCGGTCTTCATGGAGCCTTTTTACCTTGGAGCTGAACTTCTTCCAAGAAATTTTTCCTTCATCCAACTTATCAACGAGTTTAACAAAATTTACCCTGCACAGCAGAATGAATATGATCAAACAGTCAAGCAAGAAGTGATGCAGAAGATTAGGTTAAGAATATGTTACTTGTCTTGGTTGATAGTCTTCTTGAAGTTTTTGAAGCCCCTATGGCCTTGTACTGCCTTTGCCATATTTCCATCATTAAGTATAGAGAAATACATCACTCTGAAGTGCAACAATATATTCTATGCCAGCTAACATGTTCTGGTGATTCCTGAAAGTATTCAACTCTTCTTCAGAAGAGAGAGAGGAATGAGAGAAAATGTTGGGGAAATCATCCTCAAGATATTTCATACTTCCTCTACCATATGCTTCTCCAGCTACCAGATAAATCCTGGTTTGTGATGGAAAACCTAGTGCTCTAAGCAATAGGGAAGTTTCCCTCGGAGTTAATGGGCAACCTCCAGTCAATCTCCTCTCAGTCCCATTAATCTCCTCCTTCCAGTGACCAACTTCATTTCGCATCTGTCGTAGCTCTTCATCTTCTTCTGCGGTCAAATTGTGACTGCAACCTGTAAATGCAAGCATATCCTTCTCATACCTGTTACAAAAGAAAATAGAGCAAGGTGATTTAAAGCAAAATATATAATTTAAAAGTTCTTGACAGGATAAATATTAACACCAGCCTAATAGTTGGGACTCTTATAGTCTTACTCCACCAGAAAACTATTTCTAAGCATGATTCAATCATACAGTTAAACTATAAATGAATAATTTATGATCTAATCCCCAAAAGAACTTGGTGGTAATTGAGCTATGCAAGCCAGACTAAGCAATAAAGTACCTCGTATTTTTTCCTCTGCCTGTGAAAGTTTAGAAATTCGCTGGTTTGATAGAGAAAAAGAGCCAGAATGGAATGAGTTCTGTTTATTTGACTTTCTTTCACATTACTTATTATTTTCTTTCAAGAACAGAATATCGCCATAGTAACTAGTCTTTCAACTTTAAAACTACAGATGGACTTAGAGACAAATGAAAAAGAGTAAAAAGTGGGGGGATGAAAGATAAGAGAAGAAGATCCACTTTTCCTCTTGTACTAAAATATTAGAGTTGTAACTTGCCTCAAATGAAGCGTGAGATAAGGATTTTCATTCTGTCGCATTCTAGATATTAATTTGTTTCCAAATTCTTCAATGAGAGCTGAATATTTCAATGCTCTATAATTTACACGACATCTTAGCTTTTGTATGGAACTAGGAATTCCATTATTAGCAAGTCTAGAATCGGTATGGGTGAAATAGATCACTGTGTGATGCTTTAGCAGGGAAAGTGCAATGAAGGAAAATAGGGAAGACACGTTCTCGGCCAAGTTAGCTAAAGGGGACCCACATGGAGAAAAAGGGAATAATGCTGTTAGCATTGGTCCGGAAATGATGGGGCAAAGGAAAAGAATGAGGAATCGCATGACTAGCACCAAACTGAGGGACTACGTACGCAATTGAGCTAGTATATAAAGAATAATTAATAGTATTGTTTTTTTATGCAAGTTGTGAGAATTATCTCGATTCTATTCTCTCTCTCATACTCTCTTGTTCCCAGAATTTGCATCTGTGTAATTTCCTTCCAGAACTCTAGCTGGAAGTGAGTCTTAATTTCAGTCAATATACGTACTCTTCTCCGTCTCTTCATTTTTGCACATTACATTTGGTGCACAATTTTGCTCATTACATTTGGTGCTTTCATCTCACCATGGCAGAGAATACCCGGATGAAGGAGCTCATTGCCGATGTCAAGCGCAACGCTGACACTATCCAGAAGATGTACAACGATTTCCATGAGCAGATTGACAAAATGGAAGTCGCGAATGCATCTCGATTTGCACGGATGGAAGCGATGCAGACAGAGACAAACAACAAATTTGCTCAGATCCACAATGCACTTGATTTGCTTCTGAACCAAAGCCCCAAGAAATCTTCCCACGGTGACAATAACTCAAGCAAACAATCATTTCGGGTGAGGAACATTAAACTCGAATTCCCTCATTTCAATGGCAAAAATGTCTTGGAATGGATATTTCGTGCGGAACAATTTTTTGATTATTATGGTACACTAGACCCAGATCGATTAACCATTGCTTTTGTGCACTTGGACAAGGAGGTAGTCCCTTAGTTCTAGATGATGCAGTGCTCTCACCCATTTCACTCTTGGGTCGAGTTCACTCGAGCTTTAGAGCTGGATTTTGGACCTTCCATTTATGAGTGTCAAAGAGCTACATTATTCAAATTAAGTCAGATTGGTATTGTAGCTGATTATTATCTGCAATTTATGTCATTAGCTAACAAAGTTTATGGCTTGAGTAATGATGCATTGATAGACTGTTTCATTAGTGGTTTAATTCCTGAGATCTGACGAGAGGTGATGATTCACTCACCTATTTCTATTGTTAAAGTTGTGTCCCTTGCTAAAGTTTATGAAGAAAAATATACATCCACCATTACACCACATGAATTCACCTCATCCAATTATTACAACCACAGAGCACCCTTCAATTCAATTAAGCTAGAAAATAACCACAAAACCAATCCTACTCCTATACTCCAAACCCCACCAACACGACCCATGAACCCTGCTCAACGAAACCCAAACATCAAATCATGTTATTGGTGTGATGACCAATTTTCTCTAACCCACAAATGTCCCAACCGTCAAATCATGATGCTACAATTTGATGACCCTGAAGAGGATACCCAACCTGAACCAGAAAAACCCAACTAGATATGACCTACCTTGAACCTGACCTAGCCACAAATGACCATCATCTTTCTCTAAATGCAATGAAAGGGACCGATAGCATGGGTATTTTGCGATTCACAAGCCAAATTGGGCAAATCAGTGTACAAGTCTTAGTTGATGGAGGAAGTTCAGACAATTTTTTACAACCCCGAATTGCTGAATTTATTAAACTCCCAGTGGAACCAGGTCCTTGTTTCAAAGTTTTGGTGGGAAATGGCCAATCTATGATTGCTGAGGGAGTGATCCCTAATTTGTCCATCACATTACAAGGACATGAGTTGACAATACCTGTATTCTTATTGCCTGTGGTAGGAGCTGACATTATTTTGGGATCTTCATGGTTGGCTACTTTAGGCCCACATGTGGCAGACTATGCAGCTTTGACACTAAAATTTTTCAACAAAGGAAAATTTATGGCATTACAAGGAGAGAGAGGCACACCACCTAAACTGGCTCAATTCAATCATTATAGAATGATGCGAAATACTGATGCTATTGCTGATTCATTTACCGTTCAGCTATTTCAGTTCCACACTGAGGATGATGCTTTGAAATATTTACCACAACATATAGCTCCAGAGATTGCCCTGTTGCTGCACACTTATAGTTCAGTGTTCCAAACTCCAACATCATTACCACCTCCTAGAAGTCAGAATCATGCTATTCCACTTCTGGAGGGTACACAACCAGTTAAAGTCAAATCGTATAGATATCCTCATAGCCAAAAAGAACAAATTGAGAAGATGGTGCATGAAATGCTAGACCAAGGTATTATACAACCTAGTACTAGTCCTTTTTCTTCACCAATTGTACCGGTGAAAAAGAAAGATGATAGTTGGAGGTTTTGTACTGATTATAGGGCCTATGTTGTGACAATAAAGGATAGTTTTCCTATGCCAACTGTTGATGAATTACTAGATGATTTATTTGGTGCAATTTCTTTTTTCAAAACTGGACTTAAGATTAGGTTACCATCAGATTTTGGTACAACCTGAAGAGCGGCACAAAACAACTTTTAGGACACATCATGGATACTATGAATGGTTAGTCATGCCTTTTGGATTAACCAATGCCCCAACAACTTTTCAGAATTTAATGAATCAAAATTTTCATGATGCCTTGAGAAAGTATGTGCTAGTTTTCTTTGATGATATCCTTATATACAACTCTACTTGGCTGGAACATTTGACACATTTGGAAAATGTGCTATGAGTCCTTCAACAACATGTACTATTTGTGAAGTTGTCCAAGTGTTCATTTGGAGTATTGAAAATTGAATACTTGGGACACATAGTTTCCGGACAAGGAGTATCTATGGATAGTAGTAAGGTTCAGGCAATCTATGAGTGGCCACCACCCACAAATGTGACACAATTAAGAGGATTTCTAGGTCTCACAGGCTACTATAGGCGTTTCATCAAAGCATATGCCAAAATTGATGCCCCTTTGACTGAATTACTCAAGAAAGATGGTTATTTATGGACTGAGGAAACTGAAACAACATTCCTTAGACTCAAAGAAGCTATGATGACAACACCTGTTCTGGGGTTACCTAATTTCCAACAACCCTTTATCTTAGAAACGGATGCATCAGGGATTGGTATAGGTGCAATGTTACATCAAAATGGTCACCCAAATGCCTATTTCTCCAAAAAAACTTGCACCACACACTCAAAAGAAGTCCGCTTATTTTAGAGAGATGTTGGCCATGGCAGAAGAAATTTCTAAGTTTAGACACTATTTATTGGGCCATAGATTTATTATTAGAATTGATCAGAAAAGTTTGAGAAGCTTGATGGATCAAAGTTTGCAAACCCCAAAGCAACAAGAGTGGTTGCATAGATTTTTGGGATATGATTTCACAATAGAGTATAAGCCAGGAAAAGATAATTTGGCAGCTGATGCCCTCTCTAGAGTAATGTCATTATCATGGTCTGAGCCGGAGCATTCCATTGTTAGGAAATTGAAAAAAGCACTGCAGAGAGATCCCAAGTTACAAGTTATTATGCACCAATGTGTGGAACAACCCTTATTGCATCCCCATTACTCAATGAAAGGTGAATTATTATATTGGAAAAACAAAATTGTTGTTCATAAGGATGTGGACTTGATACAACAACTCTTACAGGAATTTCATAGCTCACCAATTGGGGGACATTCCAGGTTAAAAAGAACTTTGGCAAGGGTGACACAATAGTTTCACTGGCCAGATTTGAAGCATGATGTGCAATAATTTGTTCAATCTTGTGCAATTTGTCAATAGGAAAAAACTTTACATACCAAACCTGCTGGACTGCTGTAACCACTGCCTATACCATCTCAAGTATGGGAGGATATAACAATGGATTTTATCACTGGCCTACCAAATTCGTATGGCTTCAATACTATTCTGGTAGTAGTAGACCATTTATCAAAATATGGTCATTTCATAGCACTCGAAGGGGATTACACGAGTAGGTCTGTAGCTGAGTTATTCATGACTTATGTGGTCATGCCTAAGTCAATAGTGTCTGACAGGGATAAGGTTTTTACTAGCAATTTCTGGAAGAACTTATTTCAATTGCAGGGTACCACATTGGCCATGTCCTCAGCCTACCATCCTCAATCCGATGGCCTATCAGAAGTAGTGAACAAGTGCTTGGAGATGTTTCTCAGGTGTTTCACTTTTCACAATCCAAAAGCTTGGTACAAGGCTTTAAACTGGGCAGAGTTTTGGTACAACACATCATTTCACACCAGCATTGGTATGGCACCATTTAAAGCATTATATGGGAGAGATCCACCTACTCTGACTCGATACAATCCACAGGCATCAGACCCTGTTACTCTACAGGAACAATTGATCAACATGGATAGCATTTTACAGCAATTGAAACAACAATTGGAAAGAGCTCAAGTATACATGAAGAACCAAGCTGATAAGAAGAGAACTGATGTGTCCTTCTGATCGAGGCCGTACCCGAATCAAATAAATATTAAAAATGCAGTATCTAGGAAGTGATCCTAGGTCGTCTCCCAACGAGCAATGGTCAACCAAACGTTCATAACAGATAGTAATAAAACAGTAACGAATTGGGGGGGGGGTTGTTTGTTTTTGTAAATTAAACAGCAAGCAAATTTGAATTAGAAAATAACAGAATTAAAAATATGTTGTTTCCCCTTGATTCACAAACAAGTCTCTTATCCTAGGTTACGAGAATTTATCCTTAATCAGTTTAACCACTTAATCCAACCTTAAATTAAATTACTAAGCGAAAATTAACATAAGGCTGTCATTATGTGATTAAGCAACACATACACCAATTAATCATGAACGAAATTGATCATTAAGCATGACTTAAATTAAGCGCAAATACAATTAATCAAGCACTAAGCATGCATGGATTAATAGCAACAAATACAGAGTAATTGGTGAAGAGGAAAACTTGATCAGAATTCAATAGTAATAATAAAACCTCAAAGAGAGTTGTGCTTGATCCTCAAGAGAAAACAACGCTGGAGACTTAACCTTCCATTAATCAGTAGAAAATGAAATTGCAGATTGAAGCAGACAACGAAATTACATTGCTACGTGAATAGTAAAAACTGGAATTGCAAAACCTAAAATTATTCTTTCTCACAAAACGAAAAAAACTCCATAAACTAAAACCTTGGTGCTGTTATATAGGTTCTCAGCCCCCAAAGCTTACAAATCTATTTTAAGTCCAAGCCCATTAATAAGATAAAATCTGGACAAGATAAGATTTGATAAAATAAAATCTGGATGAAATAAAATCTAGATAAGATAAGATAAGATAAAATCTAGATGAAATAATATCTAGATTAGATAAAATATGGATAAGATAAGATTTGGTAGAATAAAATTGTCTGCTCTCTTCAAGTCCAAGCCCAATTACTTATAATTCTCCTGAAATTAAATTAAAAACACAAAATTAGTCCAGTAGGCCCAAATGATAAAATTGCATAATTAATTTGACAATTAAGACTAATCAGTAATTAAAATGGTGACAAAAAGGGTTAAGAAATAAGAGGAAAGTGATGGCACATCACCTTCGCAATGGGAGATTTAGTTCTAGTGAAGCTCCAACCATATAGGCAACACTCTGTCACTTTGAAGAAATCAGAAGAATGAGATATTTTGGGCCATTTCCTATTGTGGCCAAAATAGGTAGCGTGCCTTACAAGTTACAACTACATGCGGCCAAAATACATCCAGTTTTTCACATCTCTCAACTGAAGCCTTTCAAAGGAATTCCACAAGAACAGTACATGCCTTTGCCTCTAATCACAACCGATACAGGTCCAGTAATTGCCCTAATTGCCATTCTGCAAACTAGGTCCATCAAGAAAGGCTCAAATTTTATACCACAGGTGCTTGTGCAATGGGACAACACGACTCCAGCTGAAGCCACATGGGAGGTTTTAATGAGATGTTAGACAGCTTCCCTAACTTCAACCTTGAGGACAAGGTTGTCATAAATGGGGATGGTATTGCAATGAAGGAAAATAGGGAAGGCACGTTCTCAACCAAGTCAGCTAAAGGGGACCCACATGGAGAAAAAGGGAATAATGTTGTTAGCATTGGTCGGGAAATGATGAGGCAAAGGAAAAGAATGAGGAATCGCATGACTAGCACCAAGTTGAGGGACTACGTATGCAATTGAGCTAGTATATAAAGAATAATTGATAGTATTGTTTTTTTAAGCAAGTTGTGAGAATTATCTCGATTCTATTCTCTCTCCCATACTCTCTTGTTCCTAGAATTTGCATATGTGTAATTTCCTTCCAGAACTCTAGCTCGAAGTGAGTCTTAATTTCAGTCAATATACGTACTCTTCTCCGTCTCTTCATTTTTGCACATTTCATTTGGTGCACAGTTTTGAACATTACATTTTTCACATTACAGAAAGAACCTCAGTCTTGTAATAACTGGCTTGTGAAAAAGCATGTAAATTGACTATTAATAAAACATTATGAAAAAAGGTCGAAAAAAACATTGTCATTATATGACACAAAGCAACTCAAAACGAATATGATGACAAATGTATATGTCTATCATTTGATACTCCCATTTTCTTATAAACTATAGCTAGTTACCTAAAATGGATCATATGGGTTGCTAACCTTTCCCAAGAATACAATAAATTGATTAAAGAAGCATCATTTTGGATTTAAAAAAGATGTAATTGGAGATAGGCAATTTATGTTGACCTTTGACCAAGATATTGAAGTTTTTGAGAAAGGTTCAATTTCAGCATAGGTAGGTGGTAATGTCTCAACTACGTGGATATCATCATCCTTCAGTGTCTCAATAAAATATTTCCAATCAAATAAATCCTTGAAGCCACTGCAAATATATCAAAACAAATTAACTACAGAGTAAAAGTATTGAATATTGAAGCTTATTTGCAACTTAAAACATCATCTGAGGGGCAATTGTTAAATTGGAAACCCGTCAATTGATCTGTTAACGTAAAAAAATGATAGCTCAAGGGAAAATATATGGGAGGGAGAGATTCAAAGGACCATCTAGATCTTTCTTGCATCTTCACTTCTGTCATTTAAGGTAAAAGTAATGAAAATTGTCTATAAAAAGATGATGGTTGTAAGATTGCAATTGATGGCCATTTCTCAAAAGTGTAGCAGAAGTTCCAACAGGCTAAATTTACCCCAACTTCATTTCTTACAGAAATTTGATCATCTTTAGTTTTGTTGTTTGCATTGCCTCAAGTTAAACTAAATGAAGTTTTGGGCTTGCAAGAAACAAGGAAATTATGCTTACACCAGTCAATCCAATTTTCCAATACCACAATACGAGAGAAGGTAAAAATAAACCAACCTTGCATCACCCCAATAAGAGGTGTTATCAAGAGAAGGAAGAACAAGTGTTGCCTTCATAATCTTAGCAACAACAACCATATCACATATATCTACATTCAAAATATATCAACACGTTAGATTATGCTAGCTGCCTAACTTTCTCAAATATTTCATTAGAAAACCACAAAACCAGACCCCAAATCTCATTTGATTCAGGCCACCATTAGAATTTACAAGAATGTAGCCATTGGTCTTCTCATCTTGCTTGACAAAAAAGAATTCAGAAGTTTAGCGGAGATAAATTTCGGAATATGAGTAGGAGAAAGGAGTACAATTGATAATAAAATTTCATACTTTTATGATTTCTTGGCAGGTCTATACATTGGGTGAAATTTTCATAGTTAGGTCTAGACCAGACACCTGATTCCTAAATACAAAGCAAATGTTGATAAATAAAAAGATTAAAACATCTTTGAATTTATACACCAATAAATCACCTTTTGTTGTTCATTCCATATACCTTGTCATTTTATTTGACAACCAAACAAAAAATAACAGAATAATATAGCTAAACACATGAGACAATGATTAGAGGCTTTCTTCAGTCATGCCAGCCTAGCCGTCAATCACCCCTGTAGTTACCAACTTTAGAGTTTGGTCAACCTCATTTGCTCCCTCCCTATATGCATAACCATGGGAGCTTTGATCCATTAGATTTTGACTAGTAATGGAGTCAGATAGTTCCTGATAAAAGGGTGAAATAATTTACTTAGTGTGACCTATCTGATTCTTAATCTACCTAAATCCTTGAAAAATAGTAGAACTTAGATATAGTTCCTTAGGCACTTTTGATGTTTTTCAATCAAAATTGAAGTTTCATCTTGGTAATCTATGTAATAAAGGTTTAAATTAAGAGAAATATTATCAACATACTAACATACTATTGATTGAGCTCATATGGAGCTTCGTGCCACTCAGCTTAAACAATTCTTGCCAGAATCTACTGACCAAGAGAGGATCACGGTCCGATACTAGACTGCAGGGCATGCCATGAATTTTCCCCGAAATGTCAATGAAGGTTCTTGCCATGCCGGAGGCTGTGTAATGTGGCAGCAACAACCCTAAGTGTACTCCTTTCAAGAAGCGGTCCACCACTACCAGAATGACTGAATGACCTCAAAAAACTGGTGAGCCCACAATGAAATCTAATGAGAGATCTTCCCATGGTCGTGCCGGAATAGGTAAGGGACATAGTAGCCCTGGTTGTCGATGATGATTGTACTTTGTCTGTTGGTAGGTGATATAGCTGGTGACATATTGATGGACATCCTTTTTCATGGTTGCCCAAACAAAATTTTCCCCGACCAGTGCCAGTGTCTTCACAATTCCCATGTGACCGCCGGTGGGCATTGAATGGAACTCTGCGAGGTTAGTTGGTATTGAATGAGCTCCATGTGGCAACCAAATGCAACCCTTCTGTAGAATTAAGTCATGTCGGAGAACATAGTCAAGATGATTATGGGGTTCATCCTTTATCTTCTGTCGATACCCCAAAAGTTCCTGATTGGTCAATAAATTTGCTTTTAATTCCTGCAAAAAAATATAATTGGGAGTTGTTAGTACAAAGAATTCTCTCGGGGAATTTTCCAATCGTCGCGACAAGGCATCTACCGTTAGGTTTGACTTGCCGGTGTGATACTGGATAATATAGTCGTATCCCAGTAATCGTGCGAGGTATATCTGCTGCTCTGGAGTTTGAATTGCTTGCACCATGAGTTCCTTGAGGCTTCGGTGATCTGTTAAGATCGTGAAATGGTGACCCAACAAGTATTGTCGCCATTTCTTGACCGCTACCGTGATTGCGGCAAGTTCCCTCACATACGTGGATGCGTGAAGCAATTTCGTGCAAAAGGGTTTACTAAAGAAGGCAATATGGTGATTTTGTTGTGATAAAATCGCCCAGATGCCTACCCTCGACGCGTCTGTCTCCACCACGAATGGCAAGTAAAAGTCCGGTAGTCCCTAGAACGGGGCCTGACACAGAGCATCCTTCAACTTGGTGAAAGCCTGGTCAGCCTCGCTAGTCCATTGGAATTGATCCTTCGTCAACAGTGCCGTGAGAGGTGCTGCCATCGTAGCATACCCTTTTGTGAAACGACGATAAAATCCTGATAGACCTAGGAAACCTCGCAAAGTTCAACAGATTGTGGTGTAGGCCATTGTTGAATGGCATCGACTTTCGTAGGTACTGGTTCCACTTCGCATTTGGAGACGACATGACCCAGATATTCTACTTGTTGGGTTACAAACGAGCATTTTGGTAATTTGAGGAAGAAGTTGTTATCTCTGAGAATCTGAAAAGCTGTCTTTAAGTGCTCGAGATGTTCTGAGAAGGATCTACTATAAATTAGAATATCGTCGAAGAAGACAATGATGAATTTACACAAATAGGGCCCAAAGGTATTGTTCATAGTGGCTTGGAAAGATGATGGTGCATTGTAGAGGCCGAAAAGCATTACAAGGAATTCATAATGTCCATGATGGGTTTGAAAAGCAATTTTGCTCACATTAGCAGCCGCCATTAAAATTTGATGATATCCCTGTAGTAGGTCCAATTTTGAAAACTAGCTTGCTCCTCCCAATTCATCCAGTAGTTCATCAATCGTCGGAATTGGAAACCGGTCTTTAATAGTGATTGCATTTAGAGCTCTATAGTCCACACAAAAGCGCCAAGAGCTATCCCTCTTTTTGACTAGTAATATTGGCGATGAGAATGAGCTAGTACTTGGCCTAATAATTCCATTTTGGAGCATCGTTGTGTCTTGCATTTCAATTTCCTGCTTCTGGAAATGAGGGTATCGATAGGGTTGTATATTTACCGGGGTAGAGTTGGGTAAAAGGTGGATAGGGTGGATGGTTGTTTGCGAAGGGGGTAAGGTCGTAGGAGACTGGAACAGAGAGGCGAATTGAGTGGTCAAGGTGATGATATCTGGGTGAGTGTTTTGGGAAGGTAAAGCTTGGGAACAGACCCTGATATGAAAATATTCACTAGCGCTTCTGGTCTGGATCAGACGATGAAGTTGTGGAGGAGTGACTGCCTGCAGAGCCATGTCTAAGTTTCCTTTTAGTTCAATTAGTTTTCCTTCATGAACGAACTTCATGGTCAAGTCGTTGTAATCTATTAACACCGACCCAAGCGATTTAAGCCATTGGACCCCTAGAACAATATCAACACCACACAGTGGAAGTACATGGAGGTCCACCGTGAACATGCGTCCTTGCACATGCACCGCGAAACCCATGCATAATTGACAACATTCAACTTCATTGCCATTTCCAACAAGCACTGTCAAGGTTGGTGTGGGCTGAGCGTTCAAGCCCAAGGACTTGATTAAGCATTCTTGCACAAAGTTGTGCGTGCTTCCTCCGTCAATCAGGATCATCACATTCTAGTTTGGAATCCGGCCCATCATTCGCAAGGTTTTCGGGGATGACTTTCCCAAGAGAGCGTGCAAACTGATTTAGGCCTGGGGTGGTTCAGTTTGGGGTGGGTTAGTTTGTGGGTTAGTTCGGGTCAGATCATCTATTTGTGGGTAATGGCTAGCTATTTTAGGGTTCAGAACTTCATCTCCTTGCTCTTCATCTGCGATGAAAAGGAAGAATTATGAGGCACAACGATGTCCCCTGGTGAACTTCTCATCGTAATTAAAGCATAGCTCTCTCTCTCTCTCTCTCTCTCTTTCTCTCTCTTCGACTCGTTAGTTCCTATGGTGTGAGTCGTTTTAATGGTAAGGGAGGGGGTTTCGCTGGTGAAGGTAATAGTGGTAGATTCGGGGGAGGTGACATTGTGGTTGAAGGTGTTTGTGGAACGAAATTGGGTCCAGTAAGCGTTCGACCGCGAAGGCCCCTTCGATTTTCCAGGAGTTTTTCTTCCTGGAGGCGAGCTAAGTCGGATGCATGCACCAAGGTTAGAGGCTAAAGAGCCTGCACTTCGTGTCTGATATCAAGATCCAGTCCAGATACGAAACAACTCAGAAGAAATGGTGGCGGCAACCCCACAATCTGATTGGCAAGCGCTTCAAATTGGGTCAGGTAATCCTTCACTGAACCCTTCTGTGTTAGTTTGAAGAGTATTCTGGTAGGATCCTCGTACGACGAGTGCATAAATCGAGCTTTTATTGCTTGCAAGAAGCTGGGTCATGTGGTGAGTTGGTGGTTTCGAATCATCCACTGGAACCACGCTAAGTTGGGCCCTCTATGTAAAAAGAGGCAATGGTGAGCCATTATGACTCAGGGGTTGAATGGTATTCGAAAAACTACGTAATTTTGAATACCCAGCCCGAGGGATCTGAGCCATCAAATCGCGGCACTTTGAGTTTCATTCTGGGTGGGTTGGCTGTATGGTTAGTTGGTGTGGGTATGGCTGATGATGATGAAGGTGAGGCTAAGTGGTGAGAGGTGTTTTCAAGAACTACTACTCGATGAATGAGTTCGTCAAGATTCTCTATGACGTGAAGCTGATTAGAGGCTAATTTGGCCATATCTTCTTCAGAACGTTCCGTGTTAGATTTGGATCGGGTTGATTCAGCCATGGGGCTTCTCTTAGTGAAAGCAACAAGTTGTTGTGAACTACAAAGCAAATTCCTAGTATTCGAGATCTCGGGCCTCCAGAATAAGGTGAGGAGAAAAGAGATTTTATTTCTGCTTATCCATTAGAATTACATCATTCCTATATATAGATGTTCTACTAACAAATTCTAGAAAAATTCTAACAGATTTTGGCATTCTATGCCTTAGAGGAATTCAAATGCAACGACAAGGGAGACAATCCTTAACGACAAGGAATATTTGGTCGATAAGGTTTCTAGAATATCACTACTCAATTGTCAGCTTAGCCACTACTTTCTCAATTAGCTACACATAGTCCTCAAGGTATCATGGTCTATTAATTTCCCTTTTTGGCCTTTTATCCTTTTCTTTGTTCAGTTTTGTATCTTGCTCTGTATTTGCTGCATTTTGGTTTTTGCTCATAACAGGGCCCCTTTCCTTAACTCATGAATTTGTAGTTTTCAATAAATTTTAACTAATGAGAGTCTTAGAAGGAGTGTATTAGAAAATGAATTGCTAACACTCCTCTTAAATTAAACATTGACATAGGTTATCATTGAAGTGAAACTCTAATTTTGATTGAAGAACAAAACTAGATGCGCTTAAGAACTGCACTATTGAAGTTTTATCTCAATAATCTACATGATAAAGGTTTAAATTAAACTTGACATAGGTTGTCATCGAGATGAACTCTAATTTTGATTGAAGAAAAACATTAGAAGCACCTAAGTTTTGTCCTGGGGTTTCACAATTTGGTGCAATATCTATCATCAATAAATAGTAGTACATGAAAAATGAAAACAAAACGCTCCCATTTATAAGTTCTCCTTTCAATAAACATTTAGATGATAACAATAACAACAACATCATCATAATAATAAGGTTAAACTAATCACTTGTCCTTATAGTCGTCTTAATTTTAAGTTTTAGTCCCTATACTAGAAAACTGTAAATTTTAGTCACTGCACATACATAAAAGTTAAGCCTTGATCCTTGTCGCTAACACCAGACAACAATATCTAGAAGTATAAAACCGCTACAAAAATTGTATAGGAACTACAACTTAATAGTTCTTTTTTTTGGCATAGGAGCTAAAACTTAAAATGAAAAGACAAAATGATACTTTAACCCAATAATAATAACAATATGAAAATTATGGCATGATTGAAACCTGAATAATGGATTCATGTGTACTATGTACTTTAGATCGGAACCACCAGGCAGAAGCACAAATCATGAGAAGACCCAGAAACAAGCACACCCCACAGAAGAGCAAGAACACCCAACAACCAAATTTGTTCTTTTTCTCCTTTTGATGATGCTGATTCCTTTTTGAAACAGACCCTTCAGCAGAAACCAAGGGTGATCTGGGTGAGTTGATTTGAAGCTCAATCTCACTGTTGTTGTTGTTGCGTTTGAATGAGTGAGCTGGACGAGTCATCGACCCAGTGTAACGCGGGCTGTTAACTCGGTGAGGAACGCCATCCGTAGTGGTGGAGGGAAGAAGGAAAAACAATGTGGTTCCATCTTTGCTAACAAAAACTAATAATTAATAATTGTCAATAAAAAAAATTAATGTCATCATAATTCACACATCATCAGTTCATCACGTCTCTTTATGCTGCTGCTACTGAATATTGAGTTCAGGTATTGTAGCAATTAAAGTTGCAGTGATTGTAGGTGCGGCTCAATGTTTTCCATTCCTATCATTCATGTTGAAATCAGATAAAATACTAACGAGAAAACTTTTGTATGAATATTTAATACAACTATATATATATATCTAAAATTTAAACTCAAGACACTTGATCCATCTGTTTATTCCAACTTTTTCTCTTTTCTCTTCCTTCTCCGTGTCCTGAATCTGAATGTTATGACTTATGCGGTGCTTAGTCAAGTGTTCTTGCTTTACGGTTACTTTTTGTTTGTTTGTCTTGTTCTACTTTTTTTAAAGACAAAAAAAAAAAAAGACAAAAAAGTAAAGAAATATTCCAACTTATTTGAGATGATAGTATATAACAATTATGGTTTGTAATTATGTGGTTAGTAATGATTTCGCTTGAGATCGACAAATCACATACAATTATCAACTACGCACATGGTGGGATGCTTCTAGCTGCTAGTTGCGAGTTGCCTCACTATTTATAGGAAAATGATGTAGATATTCTTAGTACTATGGTAGTTGACATTTAAAGAGAAAAAAAGCTGAAAAAAATAGGTATAATAGGAAAGAAAGTACAATATTTTTAAAAAATAATACAATTGAATTTGAATTTAAGGTAAAATATATTTGTGATATTAATAAATACCTTAATTTTATTGTCTAATACACATGAAACTTCCTTATTATTTGTGTCATTGGAAAGCTTGCTGAAAAAATTATAGTTCATCCCTACACCTTATAAACCAAAATAAGCTTTAATCTTAGAGAAAATTGGATCTCAAATAGGCCACTTGATCATGAAAAACACCTTAGGTCTCACATCGGGCAAAATAACCTCTTGAATTCCTTTCTTTCCCTATATATAGAGAAGACGACCCAACCTTAGGAGCACCATAGATTAAAGTAGGCTTAGCGTTAAATGTGAAGCCCCTCATAGTTAATATTTTTTATATTCCCTTTAGAGTTTCAAAATTTAGGGCATATAGGCAACATGGGGTTATGTTTTAAACCATAACTATGTTTTAGCCTTAGTAAGAATTGGGGGGTCATGGTGGACAACACCATCAAAATAGTAAAGGTTAGTCAGAATTTGTCTCTATGCTTTCCAAGTGAGTGTTTTCCTATCCTTTATAAGTTATTTTCTTCTTTAGCTTTTGATGTAAGTATTTTATCTTATCTTAGTTTAGGAGAATGATATGGAAACTAAGAGATGTGAAAAGAGTAACTAGAAACGTGATATTAATGTGAAAAAATGAGTTAAAAAGATGATCAAACTAGACTTGTCTTTATAAGAAATATAAACCTATATGTTAGCTAACTAATAATGTTGGTTTCATGTAATTTGGACTTATGCAATCAGTTCATGTTCTTCCTAATTTTAGGCACAGTAGATGATTGAACTAGCTTTTGAGCTAAACATAAAAGTTGTAGATAATTGTCTTATCTTTCAAACATGATAGGAATAAACTTTATTAAGTTAGTATAACTCCAAATATAATATCATGTACATCGTACAAAGGTCATAGGAACATAAAAGTAAATAAAGGAGGTAATACTCCAAGAACTTAAGGAATGATATACAGACTATAGGTGTTAATAGATAATTACTATAATAGGAAAATGATATAGAATTTGGATGGATTGAATAATGTACTACTTAGCCATGTGTGCTTAAGGATTATTGTGATTGAATTATGTTTGAGAACATTGTTTCTTTTGATTATCAACATGATTTTATGTATATTGAAATGAGTGACGTGTAATGTGTATGAGATGTGGATGCCATGGTACATGAGTAAGATTTGAATTTTTAGACAACCTAGTCCCTATGGGATATGAGTCTCCATGTGATTTGATAAGTGAAACCATGTGCATCCAATGTGATCCTGCATCATAAATGTGCATTGTTTTTAAGTTGAGGGAAGTGGTCGAGTTTAACCGAGCAGGGCATGAATGAGTTGAAGTATGCTTTGTCCTTTGGGAGTATCGTCTCGATGATAGTGTACTAATGGAATCCTGTGGGTTCGTTACTACATGTCCTTTCGAGCTTCTTTTGCAAATGTTTTATTGGTACAACATGCATATGAGGAAAGAGAAATTAACATCACATTGCATATGTGCATTTTTGTGAATTGTCTAACTTGTGTGATTTATGAAGTGGATCTTTGATAACTGTGGAATTTGAGTTAATTTGATAGTCAACTTTAGCTAATAATGATTGCAATTTCTTCACTTTAATATTGTTTTTAATGAAATAATGAAGAAATTAACATCTTTGTAATTTTTGATAAGCAGAAGTCAAAAGAAGAAGATTTCAAGTACTTTAAAGGAAAATTAATGTAAAAACTGAAAGAAAAAGCCTTGAAGAAAAGTTGGAAGAATTGGACAGCTTGCTCAGCGTGCACTCTAGGCTTAGCACACAGACAACCCACAGCGAAGCCCAAAGGCACGCTTAGCGTGAAAACCCAAGTTAAGTGCGAAGTCAACATGAAAAGTAAGATACCTTAGGCCTATAAAAGGAGTAGGAAGTAGAAGGAAAAGACACCACCCCGGAGACTCAGAGCTCTCTAATAAATACATCTTAAGTCTGAGTATTTCTAATTGGAAAAATCATCTTTCTATGTCCATTATCTCCTTCTCTTCCTTTATCCATCCCTCTTCTTCTATCCACATCATCCTCTAAAGTCTAAAGTCTCTCATGACAATTAGAGGTTAAGCCCTATTGTTGGGAGTCTGGCAAGCCAACACTCTTGTAATGTAACTGTTCTTATTATCTATTGAATGTAAATTCTATTTCTATTGCTTCTTTTCTGCTCTTCATCTTTATTGTATGGTTTGATCACCCATGCATTAGCTTTAGGGATTATACATTGGGAAATGGTAATTTCTAAAGAACTGGAAAATGAAATCTAAACAATTCATTTATAGGGATAGAGTGACTTTGTTTTGCCTCTGCATACATCTTCATGCTTAATGCGATTTATTATTCAATCTTTGCAAAGGGATTTGGGAGAAAGAATAGATAAATTAGGCTCTTCACCGTAAGGGATCAAAGTTGAGTGTCTTAGTAAATGTGAGTGGAAATTAGGAAAACATTTAATAGAGAAAAACATTAATATTGCATCAAGGATAGTTAGGCATGCTAGGCCCCAACATATTTAAATTTTGAAGTTATCTTTTGCATTAATCTTGTTTATTTTATTACTCTTGTCTTTTTTAATTTCAAATTCTTTCTTTCTTCTAATCCATTGCAATTCTTTATCTCTTGCTTACAAATTGGGTATTTATCAACGTAAGTACAAACAAAGTTCCCGTAGATTAGACACTCAGACTTCCGTTTTAAACTTTACTACTTGTGATAAATTAGTATACTTGCCAACGAGTTAACAATCTCATGTGTGGCTTGTGTTGTACTTATGTTATGTGTGGATGATTCTATCCATAATTTTAAGACTTAATTGTAAAATCCGTTCTCCTATTTTGCCTATTTCACCAAATCGATCCTCCTATTTTTTTAATTCACTATTTGAGTCTTCTTATATTTCAAAATTCACCCAAGCATGATCCTTAAATTGAATGACAGTTTTTACCACTATACTAACATAACAATTTGAATATTTTATGCAAAATATAATATTTATATCAGTTATATACGAAAATAGTTCTGAATTAAAATTTTATTCTTTTTTAATTTATTATATTTTTATAATTTTATATATTATCTTTTAAAATATAATATATAAGATTAAATTCTATTTTTGCATAAATTAGAATATGTATGCTTATGTAACATAACATTATATTTCTATTTTAAGGATGGTTTTATGTTATATACACTGAGATAATTACTTTGGTTTTTTTATGATTGTGATTCTGATTAAAAGGATCTGGTATTTAGCTTTGCAGCATTTTGTTCATTGTTTGGACTGCATTGTCTATTGTTCATTTTATTTTTTTCGTTGACACCCCCTAGGCATGGTACTTAATGTGTGCGTATATAATTTAGCATATTTGCTGGATATTGAATTTCATTTAATGGCTGAAATGACTACCTCTTCCTGTGACCTTGATTACTTCTACTGCATTTAAATATCATGCTTAGGCTTTTAGCATTTTAAGCAACCACTACATAGAGCAAAAAGAGAGGGTGACAGTGTCTCGCACCTAGTAAAACATTATTCTTCCCATGGAGAACCTAGATTAGGGCTTATATTTTGAATTTAACTGCATAGTTTCTATTATTTTTGCTTTCCTTTTAAAATCTTTATTAGCATTGTGTGCAATACTTGTATATTTTGGTCATGTGCTGTGTTAGATGAGTGGGTATATTGGACAAGATAGGTTTAAGATTAAAAGCATTAAGGAGAACGTTCGGATGGGTGCTAATGTATAGAAAAGATGGTAGAAAGTAGAAACTTGCATAAGGTGATTTGAGCATGCTTTAAGAAGAGCACGTGTTAAGAAGAGCTGTTGAAAAGGCCATTAAGGAGAAGATTAGTCCGATTGCTAGAGTTAGAGAGACTAAGTCAAACATTAAGCAAAACTGACATTATGGTTCTGTTTCATACATTTAACTGGCATTTACCTAGTGGGAAAAGCTTTGGTGTTTGTTGACTTGTTTTGTTTTTTTTCAGTGTGTTTTTCTTGCTTTGCTGGCTATTTTTTCCCTTGTATTTACTGTTTTGCTTTTTGAATATTTGATTAGCTTCTTGTCAGCTTCTGTTTTCAAAATCCTATAATAACAAGTTTGTGTTTTAGGTACTGCAACTTGACCAATGTGGGCGCTGTTTGCCTGATTATGTAATAGTTGCTACTTTGGCACAGTCACCTAGGCATTATTTAGGTTAACTACTCTATCCCTCAGTGGTGCATGTTGACTCTCAGATGGAGGTTTGCTCGCACTTGTTTCTTCTGCTCCAGCTCTTAGATCGATAAATCTCAGCCAGTGCTCCCTTCTCACTTCTGCTAGTATATATATTTTGGCTGAATCATCAAAATCTCTTCTGAAAGAGTTGCACCTTGATGATTGCCAAGGCATTGATGCTGCACTAATTTTGCCAGCATTAATTGAGCTTGAACATTTAGAAGTGTTGTCAGTAGCTGGTATTCAAATTGTTTGTGATGAATTTGTCAAGAACTACATTGTTGCTCGTGGGCAAAATATGAAAGAGCTTGTTTTGAAGGACTGTATGTAAGTATGACTGTCTCCTTAATCTATGATTGATTACTTTCACAGAAGCATTTTCATTGAGAACTCCATTTTAGAAAGTTTGGTGAACAAATTTCCAATTGAAGGAAAATTTAATCCAAGTTAGGATTTATGGCTAATCAATTTAGTGCATGAGTGTTTGGCTAATTGTTAATCATTCTTTGAACATGGTTTAATTGTGAATTTGGTTATTTCTTTTGAAATTGCAATTTCCTTATTTTCCTTCATTTTTAAAAGTTATTAGTCCTTTAAATTTGTTGATTTATATTTCCTATTGTGCAGAAACTTGACTAATGCATCAATCAAAGCCATTGTTGAGCACTGTCCAAGATTATCTGTGCTTGATCTTATGAACCTGCACAAATTAACAGATTTATCTATAGGACATCTTACAAATGGTTGTTGTGCACTTCATACACTGAAACTTTGCCGTAACCCATTCAGGTGTTTTTCCTGTTCTCTACTTTGTTTTTTCCTTAACATATGACACTTGTGTTACCCTCACTTTCTATCTTGCACTTGCTTGTTCGTCTATGATCAATCTGATCTTTGCACAAAGCAATTAATGGGAATTGATCCATGCATGAAAGATTTCCACATGGTAGGGTCATTTAAAGAGATAGACACAAACCCTAAATAGAATCCCAAAATTTTGTTGGCAGGGCATTAAGAGTCTGGCTATCTCTATATAAATTACCTGTCATATGAAAAAACTTACAAAGAGGATTCATTCTCTCTTGATGAATGATTCCCTACTTGAATACAAGTATTGGATACCAATATTACTTTTGTTTTCTGATGGAAACCAGGTAGATTCATTGGTTCACAAACCCGCCAAGCCACCCAAGGATACATGCGATAGTAGGAAACTGCTAGTAGCAGTTATATGTTGAAAACAACTGACAGATTATTTGTTACCTGCAGTTTGTGGACAGAGATTACTCTTTATAGGAGATTAACAAGCAAATTGTTGTATTATGTATCATGTGTTCAGTAATATATTTTATCAATTAATCTCTAGTGCCCTATCATATTCTGGATTTGAGAATTAGTATTCCATGATATTGTCATGTATGTATGGTATGCTTGGATGGTGCTTATTGGATATAATCATGATGATATCTTCCAACTGATGAATAAATTACCTTACTATTTTGTTGTAGTGATGAAGCAATTGCTGCATTTGTGGAGACCACTGGAGGGTCCTTAAAAGAATTGTCACTTAACAACATTAAGAGGGTACGTTGTTTTTCGGCCTCATGATTTTATCACAATTTGTTTGCTGGGGTATATACTATGGGCGCATATTCTATATAAACAGCTAGACATGCTCGGGTCGATAGAACTTTAACATTGTGGCATGCTGGAAGAGCTGCTCCGTGATTGGAAAGAGATTAACTAACCTATTTTGAGCTTATCAATAGCTTGTAAAAAACTTGAAGTATCAGCAAACTATCCTTAATTTCTTGCTCAATATTCTTCTAACTTCTGAGTGCAAATTGGATTTGATTGAGAATCAAATCTGTAGATCAAAATGGAGGAAGCACCGGGCAACAACTTCAGTGTCTTCTAGGGTGTGACTATCGGAGAAAGAAATGGCTTCCGACACTGGCGTTCGGCGAATCTTCTGGTGACAGATTTTTGTTTCTTCTACCATGTTTTTTTGCCTCCTGATTAGTATTACAAATTGTTGTGTTTTGGGCTTTACATTGCTTTGAAATCTGGTGGGGCTCTTGCTTTTTCTTTGGATTGGTTCATTAGCCTTATTGACCGTGGTGGACAGGAGTTGAACCCCAATAATGTTGTTTGGCGGTGAATAATATGAAAAATAATATGCAAAATAAAATTAAATGTTAAAAACTGAAGCAATCAGTAACAACTAAACAATCCTGATCTTTGAATATTTAACTAATATATCCATCTATCCGACTTTCCCACCTTAGACATCGTCTTCTTTGGTATATTGTTTTATCGAGTACCTTGTGTTTGATCCAGGTTGGTTACCTCACAACCTTGTCACTTGCAAATCATGCGAAAAACTTGCATTCTCTAAATTTATCTTCGTGCAGAAATTTGACAGACAATGCGTTGGGTTTGATTGTGGATAGCTGCTTGGCGCTGAGGTCACTTAAACTTTTTTGGATGCAGTCAGGTATATATCTATCATTAAACCTCACCTCAAAAACATTTGTGGTCGTATAAAAATATGTAGTTCACTTATTTTTATCTTTGTTTATTTTTGTTATGGTTGTGTGTATATTGTAATGTGTTGGGAAATCAATATTCTAATATTATTGTTGGCTAATTAACATTTCTTCAAATAAGATTACTTACATTCATCAAAGAGATCGTGGAAATACACCGTAGAGAAATAATAATAAATATAAGAATTTAACGTGGTTTGACACATCGTGTCTACATTCACAAACCATCTCAAAAGGGTATTTTACTGTCACAAAAATGATTACAAGATTAAAACTCACCCCAAATAATATCACTTTACAAACCCGAATATCTCACTTAATGATTACAAGAAATGATAACACTCTTACACAAAGACACTTTTCTCTCAACAAACTAACTTTGTTTCATAATCTCTCTCCTCACGCACTCTCTCTCTTCATGTGTTGTATTTCTCCACTAATTCTTTTTTCTATTTATAGTGAAGAATATTACCAATTATGATAAATAAGTTATCTTGGAAGTTGAAATAAAAACAATTTTTAATGTATCTATTCAACTAAGGTTCATCTAGTAAAATTCAATCTTTTACTTTGCATTTAAGTCACCTAAACCTTAATGATAAAAATTCAATTTTCAATATGCATGCACCTTATCTTTTGACTTAAAACTTTACATAATTTTATGATTCATCCGAGTATATACAAGAAATGCTATGTATTTTTTAAGGTAACATATGCTTTTCTCAATGGCCACTCAAACCTATAGATCCAGATAATTGGTTTGAAAATGTCTCTTGTGTTGGAACATGTTAAAGTGCCATATCCTCATCAAGGTGCTTTGAATTATTCATCAGTCTCCATAGATTTGGTATAAATTAGGATCAGAATCTAAATTTGTAGCGGCATTTAGCATAACTATGTCTACGAAGATATTTCCAGTAATCCTAGATCAGACGAAAGCCTTCTACAAACGTGGCCTTTAATTGAAAGGGGTTTTAACTATTGTCGTCTCTGAGTTGCCCGTTCTGTGATGCCTGTTAAAGGAATCTTTCTTAACTAATAGTGAATATTACATTTTTCCTTTACAAACATTTAGAGTATATGTACCAACTAATTTTCAGCCTTCGTACAAAGATATATATATATATATATATATATATATATATATATATATATATATATATATATATATAGCCTTGCTATTTTATCGTCTTTTGTGTACCGAGCATCAAATTTTGGTAATTGTACGTATTCAGATTATCAGGCATTCACTATTACTAATACTAATTAATTAATTTTAGAATGATACAAGCGATTTTGGCTGTTGAATTTCTTCTCAGTTAACCGGCTCATAATGTTTCCCAATTGTTAACACGAAACTCAATTTAGAATTGGAAGTTTAATAATAGATTTTATAAATTAATTAAAAAATTTCAGTATAAAATTATTTTACAGTATATATTGGTTAAATTCATCAACTAAGCGAAGACACCTAAATAATTAGGTACGGCATTAATTGGCATTGCAATCTAGTAGTAGTATAACATTAAAAATAGTTGTATTGTTTTCATATTTAACAGCGGTCTAGTGAAAAGCGGACAGTTACTTATTGTGTTGGTTCGAATTCTGTACCTCGTTAGACCCATGTCAAATGGAAACAGCTTGACACAGATTAAGTAAATCATAGGAAAAGAAGACATTTTAATCGAGGAATATGATCATTTGACCTCGAAATTAAATCTTGGACAAATAAAAAAGACAAAAATGTTGCAATAAAAAATAACTTGACTTTCTTCAAATCCAATACAATCAGAGTTTGTTTTTCAGATGACAATTTTTTCCGTTAAATATAATTTCAGGAAGAATACAGGACACCTAAAAAAACTGCAGAATTAAATACCCATGCATTGAAAATGAAAAGGGAGAAATAATGGAAACTTGATACCATAGGTACAAGCCTGGACACCTACATGCATGTACATAAACTAAAAGCTTATACCTCTAAGATTACAGGAACGTATTCAAATTTTGAAATTCGCAATTGTTCCAAAGCTATCCAATTGAAGCGTAAGTAATCTTTCGTATTTTATGTCTGTAAACGTAGTAAGTATGTTTCTTCTACCAACCGGGAGTTTGCCATTTCAACCATCTGAGAAGGAAGAGGAACACGAGTAGAAATAATACATTATGAATAAACCATCAATTTAGTTTCATCCTTAAAGGATTCTCTCTCCTAAATGGTCCCTAAAAATTTTTTAAAAATAAAAAATTATATAAGTAATTCTTTTAAGTATAAGAAATTATGTCAAATAGTTCTCCAAATATTGGAAAGCCCTTCAAATTGATCTCTGAACATTAGTAAATATATCAACATAGGAACTAAACTGATAGACATTCAATATTTGGGGAGTTACTTACATAGTTTTATGACTTGAGGAGTGCTAGGAACACACCTCTAACACATTCCTTACAACACACTCTCTAACACATTCCTTCAAACACACTCTCACTCATTGGTTAAAATTTATTAAAAACTACAAAATAAGGAGAGAGTAATTAAATAGGATGTGAGACCCACAAAAATTTGTGATTTCCAATAAATTTCAACCAATAGGATAGACTGTGTTCAAAAGAGTGTTCCTAGTATTTCTCGAATGACTTTAAGGATTACTTAGGAGACGGTAATACTTTGAGGATCAAATTGATGGTTTATTCAATCCATCATAGACAATGAGAAATACACATGAACTAACAATGTTACCTCAAAGCCCATCTTTTGGTACAATATCTGTGCAGGCCTATTATTTCTGTCTACATGCACATACACCTGTGTCAAACCTGCTAAATGAATTCATGAATATGTGAAATTTTAGTCTCTTATTTCATAAGTTATATCAGACAAAGAAAAGTTACTCTCACTTCATTGTTCATATTACCATTAGATTTTGCAGCTTCAATAGCAAAAGACATCATGTTACTTGCAATTCCCTGTCGCCTAGCTGATTTGATAACGCATAAGTTTGCAATGTAGCCATATCTGCTTGGTGGTGTTCTGTTGATGCTGCAAAAAAGAGGGGCCTTTACCCGTTCCTGCAGAAATGATCGAGTTGCAAAATGTATCAACACCATCAATGTATAGAAGACAAAGCAACAAATGAGATAGAATGTGTAATAGTAATACCCCGGGATAAGTCTCCCCTTGCAGCAAATATCGGATATTCAAATCAAGGGTTCCTACAACACTTTTTAATATTGAGTGCTTTGCATTTTTCTGCTCCTTCCTCACCTGTTAAACTTGACTCCAAACACCATAAGTTGAAACATTAAGGACAATCAACTATCAAACTATTTGCCAGGTTCCTTCTCATTTTTAATCATCAAATCAGAGCTTTAAAGTATATATTATAAACCTGAAATTCTCGAGTAAACCAGAATCTAAGATGAGATCAATTTACCGTGATGATGCATGCGCAGCTATCACCATTTTGCACCTTGCACCGCCTTTTTAATGCATTAAATTCCTACACAATTGGAATTCTTGTTAAGATTTTTCATGAACAACACTGTTTATACAGTGCACACACACACACAGCAACTACATCAACTCCTACCTGCTCCGCAAATTTCCTTTTGTAGTTATCAACATATCTGGACAAAACATAAGGAGAATCAGTTGCACTCATCATCTATTGTGAACCAAAGCAAATGATTTAGACCCACCGTTAGCAGGTTATATAGACCTCTTCCTGTAATCTACTGCAATCATTTAATCAATTATTGACATAATACCTCTTGATCTGATTAATTGTCCCCTATCTCTTTTTTATCAGCGGGAATCGAAGACAGTGACAGGAAGTTTTTCAATAACTCACGCACCCTGCTCAATCAATTTTTGACATAATACCTCTTGATCTGATTAATTGTCCCCTCTGAATTCAAATGTAATCTGCTATACGTGTTTACATAATACACCATGCTATTAAGTAAAAGCTGAACCACAATGAAAGCAATAAATTGTTTCACATTCATTCCTCACATTTCCTTGTTTATCACTACCAAAAGATATCTATGAATATGTGTCATTTTATACCTTTCGAATGGTCGATCCTCCCAGTGACTTTCTGCCCTTAACCATGCTGCTGTCTACCACAAAATTTTAAAAAAAAAACAAATAA
Source organism: Glycine max (assembly GCF_000004515.6). Classification (NCBI taxonomy): domain Eukaryota; kingdom Viridiplantae; phylum Streptophyta; class Magnoliopsida; order Fabales; family Fabaceae; genus Glycine; species Glycine max. The sequence goes on from NC_038245.2 coordinate 7,020,971, forward strand.
ATAAATACAAGAAAAAAAGATGCCAGCATCATAAATTATAGTACATGATAATACACACACTTCATTTTTTTTTTCTTTCTTTTTCTTTATCCAACAATTTATCATAGCATACCCAATACTCTTCATCAAGCACAGTTTCTCGTGCGACAAATTGCCCAAACTCAAACCTTTTGACTCGACCCAATTCTTGATCCGATGGCTGCAATCGATCAAATTGGAGGTCATTGGAGTTTAAAGTTTCAACTTTGGAAATGGGTGGGGTTGAAATCTGCACAGAGAGTTCTTCATCCTTCTTCTTCTTCAGATTATAATCATTATCACTATTATTCTTGATGGTTGAAGAAAATTTCGAATCCATGGCCCTGTTCATGTCAAAAATAGAACAGAAACAAGCTAAGAAAAACCACCTAACCAAAAAAAAAAAAAAAGTTCCCAAAGAAATGAAAATGAAAATTGAAACTCACATGATCCATGAGGCAGTAATTCTGGGGCATTTATAAGGGCTTGGAGACCCATTGAAGAATAAGGTACAAAATTCAGGTCTGTGAATTGGAATCGTGGACATGGGAGGCATGTTTTTCTTCTAGAATCAAGGGCTTCTTATTATTGAAACCTTCCAAAGAAATGAAAATGAAAAATCTTTTTTTTTTATAGCCTAAGGGGTTGAATTTAATTGTGCAGGAACAAACCCCTTTTGGCACGGATGCAACAACATGTAAGAAAATAGAAAAATGAAGGGAAAGAGGGGAGAAAGGTGAAGAATTTGGGAGGGAAAGCATGCGTTGAAAGGGGGCCCTTATGGTATGGTTTGTAGCGAAGAAGGTGGAAAATTACCCTCTATTTTGTTGTTCTTCATAAGATTGAGAATTGGTGTTGATGGTGAAGGCACTTCATTTCATGGTAGTTGTACGCCAGGACTTGAGTTCTGGATTGATGGTATTGATGTGGTGGGGCATGCTATGACTTGAGTCATGAGTCACGACAATGGATATGTTATATGTCTATCCGTTTTATTTTGTTTCACTTTTATGATTCGGGTTACACTTTTTTTTTTTTTACAATAATTTATAAAACAGATTTCTTTTTATTATTGTGTTATTAATATGACATTTAATTTTTTATTATACAATTTCTTAATCACTTTTAATAAGATTTTTTTAATTATATTTTTTATTTATAAAATTTAAATATAAAATCTTATTTAAAAGGATTGAATTAACTTAAACTAATGAATTATCAGTTAATTTATAAAATAGTTTGTACAATATTATTATTTTTGTGTTTGTCTTTATTATTATGATATGTAATGTAATTAATGATGCATACCAAAGATAAACATAAAAAATACTGTTATACAGTATTAATGATTGTATATGCAACATTTGTTTTATATCGTGAGTGATTCCAAATTAATCTTCAAGAAAGAATATTCACATCTAGATCTTTAAAGAAACTAATTATTTAGTATTTTATGATTATAATTAATCATTTCCCGCGGGCGCCAACAACCAACATGCAAGTGGCAAGCCACCTATCCTAATTGATGAGTTGGACCAAACCGACTAAATAAAAAAGTCAAACAAGTTGGGGTTTAAACATACATAAAAAAACAATTAAATACATACATACATACCCCCATTTATTAACACATATATACAACGTTATTATTTATTGTATAGATTTAAGTTGGAGAGACCTGAATTTACATGGTGATTCTTAAAATATTTGCAAATTTACGTTGAGAATTCAGGTCTCCCAACCCGAATTCTCAACATGTAATTTTTTATTTTTAAGAAAAAATTAAATTTTTTTAAAAGAAAAAAATAATATAAATAAAAAAAATTAATTCAAAAATAGTTAAAAACACTCATGTTGAAGAATTTTTTTTTTAATTTATATATAGTGAAATTAAATACATTGATAACATAAATAGTAAACAAAAAAAGGAAAAAATAAATTGCTTGACTAAAACCCCAAATTAAGCAACGTTTTGGTTAACCTCTTTCTCTCTCATCCATATTAGTTTATATTTTAATTGATTTTGGTTGACCTTTTTTATTTTTCCTCATGGTTGGATTGACAAATAATTATGATCGTTCATATGATTACCAATAACCGTGATAACACATGCCTGTTAACAGGACTCTGTACACACTTAACAGTAGTCCAATGTGTACATTGGATGTACATATTACAAGTAATGTATATTGATGTGCTTACATGCAGCAATGACATGTGTAACTTTTAAGGCTTCCTACAATCACATGTTCTTTGATTCAGCCTCAGTGAATTTTCTCATGTGGTGCTTCTCTCTCGAGTTCACTTTTTCCTCAACTTGAAACTCAAATCTTTGGCGGTCAAATTGTCGAACAAAATGAGTGTTAGACCTAGTTTCTTCTTCATTGATGAACGTGGCCGCAATGAGTGTGTAAACTTGTCCGGAGGCAATCATTGCATCAGCTTGAGTTCCACGGTCGACAAAATATTTGTTTAACTTCTCATACTTGGCTTTGACCAAGGTAGTGATTGGAAAATTTCTCATTTTTTTTAGGACCGAGTTCAGTGACTTTGCCAAATTAGTGGTCATGTGTCTCTACCGCAATGAGTGTGTAAACTTATCTGGAGGTAATCATTGCATTAACTTGAGTCCCACGATCAATGAAATATTTGTTCAACTTCTCATACATGGCTTTCACCAAGGCAATGATTGGAAAATTTCTCATTTTTTTAGAACTGAGTTAAGTGACTCTACCAAATTAGTGGTCATGTGTCCACACCGCTTTCCATCATCCCATGCCAAAGTCCACTGTTCCCTTGGAATTTGATCAAGCCAAGCAGTGTCGTGTGGGTTGTCTTCTTGTAACAACTAGTAGTAACGAAAAAACTCTGGTTGGGTCATTGCATACCCTATTGTTTAAAAAAATGTAAATCTGATTGTCAGTTATATTTTAAATAATAAAATAATGTGAATTAAAATTTTAAAAAATATCTTACCCATACTCAAGATGTTTTTTCTTTTGTGCTCACTTTTAAATTGTTTTTTTGTAATTTTTCCCAATGTGTCAAATGCAGAACACATGCGATGAGTTGTCTGTTGTCCACCCACTTTCTAGGTGTCTGCATGCACTTTTGATTGACTCGTGCCCATCAGAGATTAGGCATATACCATGTTATGGTGTGACGTGTGTTCTCAAGTTTTGCCAAAAAAAAGTGTCAACCATCTGTTGTCTCACCCTTGTCAATGGCAAATGCTAATGGAAATATATTGTTTGTCCCATCCTATGCAATTGAAATTAATAGTGTCCCTTTGTATCGTCCATAAAGTCATGTTCCATCAATTTGCACCATGGGTTTAAAGAATGCAAACGCATCAATGCATGCCTTGAATGACCAAAAAAAGTAAATGGAATATAACCTTGTTTGGAATTGGTTGGTTTGACTCGTCTAGTGCAGGTTTTGGTTGAATTTTGACAATTGTTCCAAGAACGATTAGTTGCAATGCTTGTAGACATTTGGGAAGTATGTTATATGACTCTTCCCAACTATCATATACCTTCTTAAGGCCTATTGTTTTGCTAGCCATGTTTTTCGATATGTTATGGTGTAGTCGAATTCTTGTCTAATGAATGCGATGAATGTTGGAATGATTAGTTGCTCATTTTCTTCAACCATTGTAAGGATATTTTTGCCTATGATCGAGTTTGGAATTCATCTTATTGTGATCTTGTGAAATGGTGGGCATGACGCATGTGTAAGGCCCTTCAATCATTCTAATTTCCCAAAGTTTTAAATTTTTGTGTTCTGACACTCTAAGTTTCCATTGGCACTCCTCAGCTTGACAACACAAGACTCATGAATCCTTCGTACACCTCTTGTGTTTGAAAGTGACATGGTTCTTAATGTGCCACATTTTTACTGCGTGTTTAAGGTCCTCCAATTGACGAAATCGTTGACCAACATATAGCTCGCCATCCTATGATTCAGATTGTTGTAGTAAGTCCAAAAAATGCCCATAATAGGGGTTCTCAACCACTTGGTTGTCGCCAACATCAGTGCAATTTGGATATGGACGATAGACATTTTCAGTTGTTGTTGGTTGGAAAAGAAATTGGATGTCATTATCATCATTGTCGTTGATGTTGTTTTCATCATTGACTGTCAAAATTTCATCTTCATTGTCACTGAAGTCACCAACTACTTCATCCGGCAACCCGTTTTCATCATGATAGTTGTGTGACATTTCGTTTCTTTAAGATTGAGCAACATGGATTCTAGTAGTTGGTTGGACATTTAGGTTGGATGGCTTATTTAGGTTCAAAAGTTGGGGTGCCGTCACACAATAGTCTGATGATCCACTAAGTAGCTGTGTATATGAGCTAATGTGTGCACCAAATTCAGCAGGTTCAAAATAAGGGATGTAACAATCATTTGTGGGCATGCATGGGTTTGGGGTTTAAGAAGATAGGCCTTCATGTTGGCTTTCAGTATGGTAGTCAGTATATTGTGTTTGCTGAATTTGTGATGATGGATTAGTTGTTTCAACATTAGTGGTAGATGAAGATTGTTGTTCGTATTGTATGAGCAACTCAAAGAAACTTATGCATTCATGTCGGTTATCGACGTCGAACATGCTGTCAATATCCTCATCCTCATTGATGGTAACAGCCTGGTAAATGAACATGCTTGACCCGACAGTTACGGTGTATCGATAAATTACTGTCATTATGCTTTGACCTTGGTTTAGGCCCATCTTTTGTTGGATTTGTCTTTTCAAGGCATTCAAGGTCATGTCTCTCTTCATAGAAACAAGTACATTTTTTTCACTCTTAAACTCTATGCTAATGTTACAATCGGCTACATAGACATTATAGTGGACTACGACAAAAGACTTTTTGGTTTATGCTTGACACGATTATACTAAGGTGTGATGTATGTGAATAAGTTATATATTTGATAGTGAATTGAAAGTTATCTGGTGAAGGGTTTGATGTGTTATGAAGAATATGTTATGAGTGTAATTTATAATGTGATGATATGAGAATGTTGTACTAATAGATCTAATGATATTCATCACACCAACACTTTTAGCGGTCGAGATTACATCGACAATTACAACTACAATACCATGAATAATGTTTGTACCACGTCTGCACTAGAATCTATGATACACAATACCATGAACAATGTTTGCACAATGTTTCTGTTGGATTCCTAATGCGCACAATGTCTCTGCACAATGATCCGATAGGATTCCTGACATGCACAATGTCGCTACACAGTATCTCTGTAGGATTCATGACGTGTACAATGTCTATGCACCGTGATTCAACAATATTCCTAATGAGCATAGAGTCTCTGGAAGATTTCTGACACGCACAGTGTCTTTGCATGATTCCTAATGCAGATGGTGTCTTTGCACGGTGATCTGGTAGGATTCCAGATGCACACAGTGACACGTAGTGTCTCTGTAGGACTCCTGACGCACAGTGGCACTGCCCAATGTCTCTACAGGATTCCTAACGCGCACAGTGTCTCTACACAGTGATCCAATAGGATTCCTAACGCACACAGTGACACGCACAATGTCTCTATAGGATTTCTGACGCGTATAATGTCGCTGCATAGTGTCTCTGCATGATTCCTAAAGTGCACATTGTCTTTATTCTTTGCCCAATGATCCGACAGGATTCCTGATGCACACAGTGTCTCTGCAGGATTCCTGATGCACACAGTGTTTGCACAATATTTCGCACTGATTGCACTGACACCTCTTCATGCATATAACACTTCTTGATGCCTATAAATACCCTACACCAGCTTATTTAGAATCATGGCAAAAAAATTTGTTAATAACAACTTTCATTGTGCAAAGGGAGAATGGAGTCAACAACGTTATTATGAAAACAAGATTGTCATCGATCTTCATAGATACAAAATATGGTAAGTACAAATTAAATGATATTATAGAATAAGATTAGACAACATAATGCCTGAACAGGTAATAAATACTAAACTATGGATTACGTAAAAAATTCATTGAGGTTTGTGTTTTTAATAATTAACTAATTATTTAAATGTATTATTTCAGTTTTGTGGAATCCATATCTCCACTTTTTGGAGCTTATTAAGTCGAGAGCTTTTGAAGACTCCTCCATATGGTCATCCTGCACCACACTAATTTGTTTCTTAATAGTAGAATGACAACAAGTGGATAGAGTTAAACTTTAATTTCGGCTACAACAAGGCATACTAGATCCCCCAAAAAAACATGGACAAACTTCACAAAATTGACATGCGAGGTCGAACTAACATAAATTGGGCTAAAAAACATGCAAAATGGATAGGATATTGGTGACAATGCTAATCAATGTTTTTAGAGGGACAACCGATTATAGTCCGTGCAAAGCATTCTATAGAATACCTGGCGTGGTATCAAAGTAATTCTATTATTTTTTTATATATATGCAACCACCAAGTGGAGCGTCAATGAATGTAGAAACTTGCAAATCCTCAAGGACAACAAACATGATGCAAACATAATGTAATCCTATATACACACCAATTCTCCCGATCACGGATTATGTTCCACCTAGTCCTTTGAACATGGACTACACTCCACCAATTGTCTAATCTGATGAATTCTTGAGCAATGTTTTTGGAACTGATTGTGGCACACTAGCATCAGCTCGTGAATACATGCATAGCCTACAAAACAAAATGGGTCACTTTACTCCACCAAGTTTCAATTTGATGTTTAGCCAAGATGTTGACAAGAATAATCCATCATTGCATGATATACCAGATCAACGCCCACGTCAAAATCCAGGACGTAATAGGAGACGTCCTCCTTGTGGAATAGAACACCATTATGGGGATTAATTAGTCAAATTTGTTGTAGTAGGACAATATTATTTTCCATTTACTTTATGTTCAACTTATCCACTTACCTTATGTTCATGTTCAAGTGCTTTAATCTTTGCAATTTATTTAAGCACCCTCATGACAAATGAAAATAACAACTGAAAAGCATGGTACAAACGCCAAATACATAATAAATACTAACAAGTAATTAAAAGCAATACAACAACAAAATATGTTACATAGTTTATTCTAATTTCATGGAATTATGCAGCTTATGCTCCATCTTTGTCCATATTAGCTCATAGCTTGAAAAGGTGATGGTGAAGTATGAACTTCAACTCTAAGTTCCATACATATTACACTTGGCATATTTGTGAATGTATTAAACATGCACCAAACACCCTCGTCAACAATTCAACATGCCCTATACTCAACATGTCCATTCATTTTGTATATAGGACAACGATCAAAGTGAAGTAATTGCAGACGAAACATCACCAGTTTTGATTGATGACTGTATTACAGTGATTATGTCTGGCAGCACCATTGTTGCATTCAACAACATCGATTTTGTGTTGTCACTGGTGAAAACTGCGTTTCGACTATATGCAAAGTATGGGGTGATATGATGCCCTTAAATATATAATCAATCACAAGTTCATGGTTGACATGCTTTGCAATCTCAAGGCATGATAGTAAGATAGTCGTTTTAACGTGCTTTGTAATTTTGAGGCCTTACATTTAGACAAAAGCCATGTGTTGTGCAACTTCACATGCCAATTATTAGTGCATGTGATCGCATAGTGAACAACTGCACCCAACCGACAAAGCCTGTGCAAACGATTAAAGCTATTTTTTATTGTTATTCCTCATTGCACAGACCCTTTACTGCATCTCGAGGCCATGTGTTGCTCAGTCTCACATGTCAATTATCAGTGCATGTGACTGCATAATGAACAACTACACGCAACCGAAAAAGAGTCCAAAAAAATAATGTTTAAGTGGTCATGTTATGTAATTTTTTAAATTTATCTCCAATACACTAAAGAAATCTGTGGCAAATTTATTTCATAGTTTTCACGTCAAAGAATCCAAAAAATATATATATCGTGTAACAATTTCATCAACAAGGACCTCAAATCAAGACTAAAAAATTAAAAAAAATGATGTTTTTAACCCTTAAAACAATGTTTAAGTGACCATGTTATGCAATTTTTTAATTTATCTCCAATACATTAAAAAAAATCCATGACAAATTTATATCATAGTTTTCACGTCAAAGAATCCAAAAAATATATATCGTGTAACTATTTCATCAACAATGACCTCAAATTAAGAGTAAAAAGTAAAAAATGAGTTTTTGACAAATTCATCAATAAGGACTAGTGCGTGTGACTGCATAGTGAACACCTGCTTGCAACCGACAAATTCTATAAATACCACTACCAGCTAAAGACATTCGTAGAACTTTCAAATATTCATCTCAATCCCTACCACAATATGTCACCCAACTGCTTATGTTTGTGTTTACTACAATGTCAAATCTGCAACACTAATGAGGGCACCACCTTCATTAGTAATAATACAAAAACTTTTATGGTCAACTAGACCATAACCCTTACACATTGCTTGAACTTGTTCACCAAAAAATAAACATTGAACCACACTAACATATTTGAGTTAGGACAACCATATATGTACACATGTTTTATTCTGGGAGATGATCCTGATGTTCGACGAATGTTACACATTTTTTACAACAACCTAACACTACCATTTGTGGAGTAATTTGCCACAATTTGTGACAACAATAACCCACCAAACAACCAACATGACTCAACCTCTAATCTTGAAGACCTATTAGATGAATATGAGAGTTGTTGGGTCAAAGACCATGGTAGTCATAATGACTCCTCTTCCGAGCCGGAAGGAAGTAACATATCTCCTTCCCACTAACCAATATTCAAACGAGGTTGGTAAGCTGGGGATGATTCGTGTGTTAGTTGTTTCTGCTTTGAGGTTTTCTCGTGGTGTGCTATGTCAGTGTTTAATGCTTTAACATTATGTCATTGTGAGTTTGCATTGCCTACTTTGTTTCGTAGTTGTTGTTTGTAGTACTTACTTTACATAATGAAATACTTAGAAAAACGATAATAAGCTTTGAAAAAGTAAAGTCGCCTACCTATATTTGTTTTTGTTAGGAAAAAATACTTAGAAATACACAAAGTAAATTACTCTTGGCTTCGATTTTCAAGTGATGCGAGACTTTGTGGCATACATGCTAGCAAGTGGATTTAGGCTTAACCAAACCTTACAAAATTGGCTTGTAAGGTGAGGATTGTTCCCCACTTACATAATTTATCTCAATACCATCTTTAGTTGATATGGAACTTCAGCATGTCCATTTTTGCCTAGCGGTGTTCACGAGTTTGGGTTGACCCGTGACCCAACTTGACCCAATTATATTGGTTAGGTTTTAAAAGTATTTGGATCAGACCCAATCTGACCCAATATAGACACAATTATATTAGGTTGGGCAATGGGTTGCGAATTGTCACCTTGTGAGTCGTGACCCAACCCGACCTGATCATATAATAAAAAAATGTTAATGTTATTAATAAGAATATAATAAAGAGTAAATTGTAATTTTGGTTTTCTTAGTTTTTTAAATCCATGATTTTGGTCCCCTTGATAGATTATTAACAAATAATTTTAATTAATAGAGTTATTAAGTTAATTAAAAATTATTAATTATTAAAAACTTTAATAACAAATTATTAACTTTAATCCAACCCAACCTATGTACACCCTAGAGGGTGATAGACACAGGGACCCATCTAAGGTAGGCCATGATATCATGTTAGAGATTGAGTTTGGGCCTAACTAAATCTTATAAAATTGGCTTGTAAGTTGAAAATTACTTTCCACTTATATAGTTTATCTCGACACCATCTTTAGTCGATGTGGAACTTCAACAATACCAAAATAAACCTCCTAGTCGAGGTTAAGGGACAATAATGGCTTAGACCCTTTTTCTAGTGTTAATGTTCTGATATCAAATTCTCAAGTACCGTTAGGATCATCTCATTTGAGGTATTATTCGCTTTGGTGTCATGTGTAACTTTTTGACATACCCTTTTATTTTAATAAAATGTTTATGAGGAAGGATGCTCTTTGACAAATTATTCCACAGATCAAATTTAATATATGAGATAGTTTAAAACAAAACTTGGAGGTTTATAATAGATTTTTTTAACCACTGATATTTGATAATATTTTTTAAAGATACACCATCATCCTATATATGCTGGAAAAGTTTGAACGTTAAATTAGAAATATTAAAAACCATGTTGGATGCTTTTTTTTATTTTATTTTTTTACACGTTATAATTTCCAAGGGTTTTGTATCTTTTACTAGTTAATCGATTAATGCTTTTACATGATTTATAATGGAGAAGATATATTTTTTTTTTGGTGAATTTTATGATGTAGAAGATTATTTTTATTACAATATTATTAGTATGAAGTATAATGCTGATATAGTAGAGAATTCAAGGAAGTCATTTTAAAATTAGTTGAAATAACATTTAAAATATGTACTTGTTGATGATATCCAACTCTTTTTTTTTTCTCAATTTCATCCCATATGTTATCGGTAATTATTAATATTGTTTTTGTTAGTAGGAGAGATTGAATTCATGATTTTTTTTTTATTTTCTTCTTTTTAACCACTTAGACAATTTTATATCTCCAAATCTTATATACATATATATTGTGTTAGTGAATCAGTGGCTCAAAAGATATATGGTAAATTTGTTTAAACTGTAAAAATAACTTTAAAATAAAACATTTTGCTAAATAAGAATTTTTTTAAGAAGCTGATAAGATTTATTTTTTTAAAAAAATAAAATTATTTTTTTAGAAAAATTAAAAAGAAACTTATTTTAAGTAAAATCAATTTAGACAAATATATCAGAAAATCATAAAATTACTTATTTTATTTTAAAAAATACTTATTTTAAAAATAAACATGCACAAACTAACCCATAAATGAACGGAAGAAAGATGGACTAACGAGAATAATTTCAAGTTGACTTTAATTTCATACTCTAACGGATTTAACTAATAGTGGATATTGTTTTGATGTTACAAATTTGATATTGAATTTGACTGATGTTCACAACTCGAAAACAAAGTAAGGAATAGAGGATAAGATGGAACACATGTCTGCTATTATATATCTGTATATTCATATCTTTATAACTATTTAGCATTTATGGAAATCTATACGTCATAGAGATAAGGGACCTATATGTTTGTTTTTTACTAAACATGTGTTATTTTTATTTACGCATAAGAATCTTATATGTTAGCAAAAAATACGATAATAATAGTTAAACTAATATATAAGTTAATCAAAGTAAATTATAAACTACTAAAATGTTTAATTAAATATACCCTATAAGGGAAAGATATAAAATAAAAGCTTAAATATGTTTTGAGACAAATTTATTTTTCATCTTTACTGGCATAGTTAACGACATTTACGTTATGACATGCCTCTTGAAAATATGTTTTTTTTTCTTAAATATTTTTTGTTTCCTTAAATCCTCAAAAAAATAAGATAAATGAATAATGTTTTAAAATATATTTTATGATATTTTTAAGCCCCAAAATACAATAAAACAAAAGAAAAAAGAAAAAAAAATCATTGTGTTTTCCAATTCAAACATGTTTACATATTCATTCATAAGTCACCATCATATCTTAGTCCCAAAATAAAACACAAGCTAAAACCCTATCTATGACGACACGAAGAGGAATAGAGGAAATAGAGGAGAGGAAAAGGGAGAGAGATGATGAAAGAGTAAGAGAGAAAACAACCAGAGAGGAAAAAAATGAGATGTAGTCATGATTGATGATGGTGACATCAATCAACCTAAGCCTAAAAGGAAAGGGGAAGAGCGAGAAAGAGAGAAGAAAGAGAACACCTCAAAAAGAAAAGAAGAAAATATAGAAGGACAGGAGAAGAGAAGAATTAAGAAAGGGAGAAAGAGAAATGAAAACAACAACTACGAGTGTGTTTAAATTAACGTTGAAACCACGCTGAATAAAAAAATTACATGTTCCAATGCAAAACTTTCAAAGTAATTATGTTATAACTTTCATGAAATTTTTTTGGTGTTGAACTCAATTGCTTCCCAAACACACACTATCACTTCCCTCACAATTCCTTTTTGTGTGTTTTGGCTTGATTTCTCTTGTTTACACCTTATCATTTCTCATCATTTAGATGCATATATCATAGGCCAATGTTAATAGTAAAATCAATGGGAATATGCTATTTACACTCCTTTTTAGTTTTTTATTTTGTTTTTTTGCATTGTTTGTTTTCTTAAATAATTTTTAGATTAAAAAGTCTTCTTAGGAAAATTACTTTCCATGATGTATTATGTTATAGTATATCAATTAGGGAGATTTACACACACTTATAAAAGAATGATCAAATTACATCGGTGTAATTTTGATAAACTATTACAGTGTTTAGTAGTTTTTAATTGGGTAATGTTTTCTTAAAATTCACTATTGGATTAAAAGTTCATTTCACATAAATCATATATACAAAATTTCATATTAATTTAAAATTATTTGTTATCTCGTTTATACAAATTAAAAAAATTTACGTAATATAAACTTTTTAAAATATACTAAAATATGAATCATTTGATTACCTTTTTATTATTGTTTAATTTTTATAAAATTTGACACAAACAATCTTAAAAATATGTAGATATAATTCAACGGTTGGATCGATAAAAATTACATTTTATATCAAGTTGTAAAATAATGTAATAATTGGTTAAGTTACATCAGTATAATTTTGATTTTCCTCATATATATATATATATATATATATATATATATATATATATATATATATATATATATATATATATATATATATATATATATAAACTAATTTTCATAATGTAAAACTTTATAGCTTACCAAAACACTAGTTTCTATAATGCAAAAACGTATATTTTGAAACTAGTTTTTGTAATGTATAAAAAAAAGTCACATTATAAAAATTTTATTTTTTTAATATAGAATTATATTATGAAAATGAGTTTTTGAAAATACAAAACAAAAAAAAAACACTAAGAAGTGTGAGCTAAAAGGGACAAAACTTCCTGGATTTATAAGCATTTATATCTTGCACTTTTACTATTATATATGACTTTAGTTATTAGCACAACGCTCTAACCAATTGAACTAATAAGTCAATTACATTATAAAATAAATAATGTTATTATACATAACACTAAAATTTCTAATGTATATTTAATGCGCATGTAAATTTAAATAATAAATTTTGTTGCAATTAATTTTGATATAAATCATACAGATTATTTAATCTGTATATTTTTTAAAAAATAAAAAATATTTACTATTACAAAATTTAATATATATTATTGATGTGTCATTAATTTTTTTTACTATTACAAAATTTAAATATATATTAAATAATTAATGACACATCAATAATATATATTAAATTTTGTAATCGTAAATATCTTTTATTTTTAAAAAAATATACGGATTAAATAATTCATATGATTTATATCAAAATTAATTGTCACAAAATTTATTATTTAAATTTACATGCGCATTAAATATACATTAGAAATTTTAGTGTTATACATAACAACATTATTTATTTTATAATGTAATTAGCTCATTGGACCATTAATTTTAAATTAATTCATCACAACTATTTTTCAAAAAAATTATAAAAAAAAACTCTTACGGAAGAAACCTCTTCCGTAAGATTTCTACGGAAGAGGTTCTTCCATAAAAAAAAAAAAAAAAAAAAAAAAAAAAAAAAAAAACCTCTTACGAAGAGGTTCTACACAAGTTTTAGGTTGTAGGAGAGCACAGGTCAAGATAAATTTACCCTTAATTTAGGGGAGTTAGATGTTTGGTTCTAGGTGAAAAATTGTGTTTCAAGAACATCACTAGCAGCACACCCTCAAACGTAAAGTAGGATAATTTGCTGTAGTATCTGTTTCCAAAAAAAAAAAACTTGTGTGCAAATAAAAAGTTGATAGCAACTAAATGTAAATAAATTTTAAGTGTTGTTAGGAAAAAGGACAGGAAAGTGGGAGCGTTGGAATACAAGTCATGGGTTATCAGGTAGGTGCTCTCTTAGAATCTAACTTAGTTTTCCCAAGAAAAACCATGAGTTCTTTGTTAGCCCAACCACGTTACAAGCCTAAAAAGTCCTTAGTGATCCACAATATGTATTTATGATTGCTCTAACTGAGAAGAAGTACAAAGTTGGGAACATTAGTTCAATTGTTAGAATTAGAACAATTTTGAGCTGAGACACTTGTGTGCTAAGAGAAACACTAACCTTGTGAGGAATGAAGTGTTGTATTTTGCCTTAAGGAAATTCTTATTTGCTAACCTTTTTCATCTCCATGTTTATTTCTTCATGTTTCCAACTCAAGATCAAGACTAATGCAAGTTCTGGATCAAGCAATGAAAGGTTTGAAAGGATTCGCAATTATCTCATGTGTTGAGACACTCAGAACTTGTCTTTTGCTTTAAGACAAACAAATGTTTTAATTTGGGAGAGTTGATAACTGCAAAATCTGAGCTAAATTGATAGTCAATTTTGGCAACTGAAGTGCTTTAGAGAGAAATTGATGAGAAATGTGGAAGAAAAAACATTGTAGAAAAGTTGGAAGAAATGGACAGCTCGCTCAGCGTGCAAACCAGGCTCAGCACAACTCTCACTCAGTGGGCAAAGTCAGGCTCTACGCTAGGTCTCGCTCAATGTGCAACTCTCGCTTACCGTGCAGTCTCGCTCAGCGCGAAGGTCAGGCTTAGCGCAAGAAGGCCCACGAGGAAAAGCCCAGGGCGCGCTCAGCGTGAAGTCAACCTGGAAATTAAGCTAACTCGGGCCTATAAAAAGAGTAAGAGGCAGAAAGAAAAGACACATTGAGTCTGTCTCAGAGCTCTCCAGTGCAGAAATCCAAAGCCTGAACCTCTCCCTTAGGGGAAACCCTCTTTCCTTAGTCATTCCCCATTTTCTTGTTATTAGTCATCCATCACTTTCTTCCATTAACCCTTGCAATGTAAAGCCTCTCATGACTATGAGAGGTTAAACCCCCCATTGTTGGGCGCCTGGAGGCCAAAATGCTTGTAATGTGATTCTCTGTCTATTATCTAATTAATGTTATTATGTTTCCATTATTCTTCTCTGTGCTCATTTATTATTACAATCTGATCATCCATATAATGTTTAGAGGGTAACGCATTGAAAAATGATTATTTTCTAAAGAACTGGAGAAGAGTATCTTAATAAATTCATTGCTAGAAATAGGTTGACATTTATTTTGTCCACTGTTTATTTTTCTTGCTATCTTTCTTCTTTTCTTTTACTCTAAATTTCACACTTACAATTTCTTATCTCTTTCTTCTCATTGCTTAATAATTGGATTTGCCTTACTTAAGTATAACCAAAGTCCTTGTGGATTCGACACTTGGACTTCCCAATCTGTTAATAACAACTTTAATCTTTGGATCAATGTTTGACTACTTAATTGTTGGGTTTAGTACTTTAAATGGGATAAAAACAAAATTGAAGTGTCACATGAATCATCAGTTTTTCCCAATGATACACCTCCACTTGAACTCACTGCACATTTTTTGTTGATATTTTTCAGCTATGTGATGGATGAGCTAGGTTCAGCTTTGCGGCATAGTGATGAACCAAATTTCAGAGTGGCACCCTTTCTGTTCATGCCAAAAGGCAATCTATCATCAGCTGTGAGGTTATCTTCTATATTTTTCATTTTCAGATTTTTGCTTTGATGTGAAAGTCATATTTCCATGCTCTACGAATGTATCTTCTGCTTTAATAGTTAATTGTACTTAATATTTAACACCTTTTTTATGATAAATAAAAGATTCTGTTGTAAGTTTTGATTCTTATTGCTGGCTCATTAATGTATCCTGCCTTCATTACCTATATGTCTAATGATAGAGAATTCTGTATCTGAAACTTCTCTTTGCCTCCCTCCCCTCCCCATAAAAATAATGGACTTATGCATTTGTTATGCACTGACCTCTGGATTTGTTATAAGTCAAAATTAATCACATACAAGTATTAACTCTCCCATTTTCTCCAGTTTTTCTATTCTATGGCCAACACAGAATGTTCAGAAAGGTGATAGGTGCACACGCGATTTTCTTCTTGGTATTGGGGAGGATAAACAACGTTCTGCCAGGCTTACAGCCTGGTTCCACACTCCAGAGAATTATCCATGTATTTCTCTTATTGCTAAGATAGTTTATGATTCTGTTTTGTGGTTAATGATCTATTATACAAGAATATCAGGAAGTTTTGGAGCTAATTAGTTCACTGCTTTCAGGCATATGAGAAGCACCATCAGAAATTGTTGTCCCCAAGCTTAATACCTCCCACCATTCAGTCTTCTGAGACTAGAAGTATTATTCATCAACCTGGTGGGCGTCCGTTACGTGTTTACACAAATATACCTCATGTAGAGGAATACTTGACACATCTGAAGTTTGCAATCAGCAAGTTTAATGCATGCAGGCTTGAACTTTATCTCAATTTTTTCTTTGTTCTTTGTTCTGTTAGTTTTTATTTTATGGTTGTCATCTTGCCTACAAAATTATACTTTGTATTGCTGACCTTCTCCTTCTCTCTTGCCTACAGCAAAGGAACCGAAAGATGCAGATATAGTATGGACAAGTGTGCAGGTAGATGAGGATATGAAGAAGGCCGTGGGAATTACAGAACAGCAATACATTAATCAATTTCCTTTTGAGGCAAGTCTTGTTATGAAGCATCATTTAGCAGAGACAATTCAGAAGGTGATAATAGTTAACTAACATCTAAATGACTGACTTGTGTCACTGGCATGCAACATTTATTTTCTTTTCCAAGTGAGGCTTTTTTGATAACCTTGGCCTTTTCTTTTGGGTGGTGGTGTTGGTTTACCTCATTACAGGCACATGGATCTCCTCAATGGTTGCAGCCTACTTATAATCTTGAAACACACCTATCTCAACTTATTGGTGACTATTGTGTACGCAAAAAGGAAGGACTAGACAATCTTTGGATCTTGAAACCCTGGAACATGGCCCGAACTATTGATACCACTGTGACTGATAATTTGCCTGCAATAATCCGGCTCATGTAGACTGGTCCAAAGATTTGTCAGAAGTATATTGAACAACCTGCTTTGTTCCAGGGGAGAAAGTTTGATCTCCGTTACATAGTACTGGTTCGGAGCATGCATCCTCTGGAGTTATTCCTGTCAGATTGTTTCTGGGTATACTGCTTCTTCTTTTGAGTTCTGTGTTTCTAACTATTTGTAACTTAATATGTCTAGACTTAGGTTTTACATTTCATTTTCAGGCTAGGATAGCCAACAACCAATATTCTTTGGACAGAAGTAGTTTGTTTGAATATGAAACTCACTTCACTGTTATGGTATGTCTTGAGTATCATTTTATTTAGCAGCCAGATATTCGGATGAAAACTTGATTGAAATATTTATTTCAGTGTTTCCTTTTGTCAACAAGTTTTAACATAAGTCACTTCATGGATTACAGAATTATCGCGGAACAATAAATCATAAGAATGCGAATGATTTTGTGAGGGAATTTGAGGAAGAACATCAAGGTAATGGGGACTGGATCATGTTTATCCTCTGCCACATTTAAGATGAGTGCTTAGTGCTTTCCAGATCACGGATTACATTTCTAATGAGTTCTTGATGCAAATTCCTGTCCCTGTATCTCTTTCAGTTAAATGGTTGGATATACACACAAGAGTAAGGAAAATGATTCGATCAGTGTTTGAGGCAGCTGCTGGCACTCATCCTGAGATGCAGAGTCCAACATCTCGGGCAATGTATGGTGTAGATGTCATGTTGGACAGCTCTTTTCAACCTAAGTTACTAGAGGTTTGTAAATGAAGCAATGCTCTTCTTCTGATGCACCTTTTTTAATACCAAATTTTTTTTGAGTCCCACTTGTCATATATTGAGTGATTTGTTGTTAAGGATGTGTTTCCTGTGTTAATTTTGGAAGAGAAATACTTGCATAACTCTGTTTCTAAGATTCTTTCTATGATTAGTTATAATTAATTAGAAATTACCATTTTTGATATGTTTTGTTCTTTATTTAATGATTTTTTCTCTTGATTTGTATTAAATGAGAAGCAAAACTTATTAAAATTAATGATTTTTAATAATTTCTAACCAATCATTGAGAATACCAGAGAGAGTTCAGCATTCCTCGTTAAAGAATTATTTGTTACATGTATTTCCTTTTATGCAGGTGACTTACTGCCCGGATTGTACAAGAGCTTGCAAATATGACATGGATATTGTGGTTGGAGAGGGAGGCGTTGCCAAAGCTAGTGATTTCTTCAACAATGTGTCTCTTTTTGAATGAAATTCCACAGGTTAGCCCATTGTAATCCAGTCTTCATAAACAATTGCAAATCTAGGTGCTTGGGCCATATAATCGAGTGGTTTGTGTAAGAGTATTGTTAGGTGCATCCAACATTCTTTGAAAATGACAAAAATATTCCTGCTAATTTCTCCCCTTATAGATTAACTTGATCCATAAGTCTTAAAAATCAACTTATGGATCAACCTGATCCGTAAAATATTTACGGATCAAATTGATCCGTAAGTCTTAAAAATTAACTTACGGATCAATTTGATCCATAAGGGATATTTTTATCTTTTCATTGTTAATGTTGGGTGCACCAGCATTCTTTGTGTAATGCCTTTTTTCTCATGGACCAAGTGGTTTTTGTAATGTCGCAGGTGCCATAGTTTCCCTTGTTTATTGATGGTAAAATTTAAAAGTAAACAATTTTGAGCACCATTCAGCAACGACCATTCTCGTTGCCTCATTGAATCGCTCCCAGTAACCATTTTCAAATTTGAACAAGGTTTATAAATTATGTCGCCTCCCGTTTGTTTTTTCATTTATTCTGTTTATGGGAACATAAATACTATTGAATTTATAAATTATTAAAGAGAAATTATACTTGTACAACAAAATCTTACAACAAAGAGAGGGAGAACGGGAGAAAAGTGAGAAGAGAGAAAATTTTGAAATATAGCAAATGATATGGTAGAGAAAGATACACATAAAATAATGTATGAATGATTGTACATGTATCATATCTCATTATTAAATTATTGTACATGTATTATACACTCAAATCACTTGGAATTTTTTTATATTACACTTTTTAATTCGTATAATTATATATTAAGAGTAAATGTGTTAAGGACAAATATATAATACCACATTATTATACAAATTAAAAATATTTATATGGAATAAATATTACATTATCATATAAATTAAAAAATATCTTATATTAATTAAATATGTAGCTACAATAACAAATGTGAGATAACTTATATTGTCTATTTAGTAGCATAACATGGAGAATCTAATTGAACTTGTTTTTTTCATTAAAAAATCACGTTTAATAGTATTTGTAATTTATAACCCTGTAATCAATTATGTAACTATTATCTTTATTTTCACGCATTAAAATTACTATGTATTTTGATGGCATTTATATCTATGTTAATAATCATTTTGATATAGGCATAATTACCATCACGACCCATAAGGTTGGACCATTCTGATTACGTAATCGAATCGCCTCCATTAACCATTTCTTTAAACAAGGTTTATAATTTTTGTTGCATCTCGTTTGGTTTTTGATTTATGAAATGAGTCAAATTGTATATTAACTTCCTTTAATGAAACACAATATATTTTTTTAGTAAATTGTAATTTTGGTCTTTCAATAATTTTTAATTCATAATTTTAGTTTTTTTTTATGATTTTGATTCTTTATTTTAAAATCCATAATTTTAGATCATTCTTTGATTTTGTATAAATTTATTTTTATAATTTTTTATTTTAATTAAATAAATTACTTTTTATCATATCTTAAGTGAATATATTAGATTTAGGATTCAACAAAAAATGCAAAACTAAAAATTGAACCAAAATTTAAAAAATTTAAAATAGAAGACCAAAATTATATATTAGAAATTATAGGAAGATTAAAATTATAATTTTTTTGAAGGCAGATGCAAAAAATGGAGAACAATGGCGCACGATAACTCAATTAAATTACATCAATTTGAATTTCTCTTAACAAAAATAAAACCCTATTTGAAGCTAATATGTACATTGAATCTCTCCACAATAGTGACGGTACCTTGGACACACGTCTAAGTGTTCTTTTTAAATTGTGAGAACAAGGTTAAATGCTCAACAACACGAACTGGGCATGTTCCATATTTGCCTGCAAGTGAGTTAAGCTCCAAGTTCGTTTGCTTCATCTGCTGTATATGATTGACTTCTAAGCGTTGAAAGTTTCCTTTGTAATTCAAGAGTTGACATCCGCTCAGCCTCCAGTGCTCGCTCAAGCTTTAATCATTGATAATAAAAGGTTTAAGCAGAATATACTTTCACAACAACAAAACCCAACCGAAGTACTCAACCTCTGGTCTCGAATATAATACTGTAGTGTTAAATGCTCAACACGAACTGGGCATGTTTCTTATTTTTGTGTCTTAAATATAAACAAATCTTAATTACCTATGTCTTATTTAATGAGATTCTCTCTAAAATATTCTTCATTTATTAAGGTCAAAGACTTTTTTTTATGCTTGATATCAAGTTTCAATGAAATATAGTTTAGAAAATGTTTATTTTTTAATTGAAAATGACACAATTTAATAAAATTAACTAATTTTCTTAATAAGTGTGAAACATGTCTTTTTTGCTTATAAATTAAGACCGGATGGAGTATATATTGTAACAGTTGGTAGCTGTTCGCATTTATTGCAGATATGAATAATAAATACCTTGGCAGCCCGGGTGCTCCATTCCCCTAAGATAGCTCTTAGTCTTTCATTCTCTTCTACATACTGTTAGGATGTTTACTGTAAGCACCTTGCAGTCAAAGCACATACACTTTTCAGTATTAGTAAATCCAGTGAGATACCTGGTTGTTGGTCGTGCGAACATGTTGGATCTCTGAGTCCCTTTCAGCAATCAAGGAACGGGCAAGCCTCAACTCAGATTGCACTTGGTTCATCTGAAAAATTTTAAGCGAATCGTTTTGGTTTGTGAAGATGGAGTTGAATGATATCTGATGATTTCCTAAACTTGGGGTTACTAACCAGCAACATTTTGCCAAAAGGATAAAATGACTCATTATACGAGGCATTACAGAAATGTTCATTTGGAATTGTTATTTACAAGATAAAGGCACATTAAGATGACCGCATTTAGTTGCCTGCACAGACATTTAACACTAGAATAGACAGTAATTACCTCTGCAGAAAGTGTCCGTAACTCTTGATCACGAGCAGCTAGTAGATGGGCAAGGTCAACCTGCAATGTAAGCAATTTATTACCGAAAAAAGGAAAGAATGAAGAGGGAACAACTAATATTTACCGACACCAATATTGAGTCTAGGAGTTTTGACAAGTCAAGCTAGTTCATGAGTTTCTTACGGTTTAGCCAAACTGCTTTATAATTATGTAAATGTTATTTGGTTAAAATTCAAGCCCAGTTCCTTGTAATTTAGCCTAAAAAAAGTGGAACAGAATTGAAGCTTGCCTCAGGCCATTGACTCAAGAATTTTGGTACGATAAAAAAAAGAAGAAAAAACCTACCTTCGGATCACTGTTGAAGTAACAGAAAGGAATAAAATACTAAGTACCATATTCACCCAAAAAAAAATAGTAAGCATTATTATCCGTGTTAACTATTACCTGTGGTGTGCTCCGATCATCAGTTCCCTCATATTTGCTTAGACACTCTTGCAATCGAAGAATCTGCAAGACCAAATATTGATGGAGAACTAATTAAATGAAATATAATTAGTGGAATGTCTACACTATAAGTATCATTTATAAGTTATATAATCAACAGTAAATGAGTGCTTCAAATCTTTGTATACCTCCTCACTCAAAAAATGAAGATTTTCACGCTGATATTGCAGCAAAGCCATTTGCTGATCAGAGAGCCTACCATCATGGTACCTATTGCATCAAAGCTTTTTCTTCACAATCAAAGAACACACAGTTTGATTTGTGCTATTGGCATAATGTAATCTAATAAATGGCATGCATAAAGGTAGACCATCATGCATTCAGAAATACTAGTTTGCAGAACAGTTTTTTTTTTCTTTTTCATTTTTGGGTTTGAAAATCAAACATGGATATTATGTCATGAAGTAAATTAAAAAAAAAGAAACTAAATTACAAAATGTTTGCCTTAGACCCTCCAGAGAACTTGATGGTTGTAGTGGTGAGTATAAGGACTTCAGAACATCTGGATGTGAGTTTAATGAATTGTACTGGTGTATGTAACCTGTTTGCACCAAAAATGTAGTTAGAAAGGACAAGGTTAAACTACTTCTATTACTACTATATACGAAGAAGAGATCTTATAATTATAAAAGTGGTGAATTTAAGCAAAACATATCAATAATAACTTTAAATTAAAAGGGTATATTGGTAGAATGCAATACATTTTTCTAGTGTTTTTTCATCCAATGGGGGATAGGTGGGGGCCACAGTCCCCACAAGGCATAAGTCATCCCTATAATTCTTTCTAAACAGATTTCTTAAAATTCTTTTAAATTTTGAATATAATAGTATCTAACTATCTATACCAAAAGTACTATCTATCAATACATTTTGCCCAGGTTTTTAATCCAAATAGGGGCTGTAGCACCTGAAGATTCAAGATATCCCTTTAAATGTTCTTAAATTTGTTGCGATATTTTAGCTCCATCAATATAAAGTATAAACAAATCATAAATGGAATTTGTAGCTCCGTCTCCTCCTCCCCCCTACCAAAAATAAAATATTAAACTCACCAATGTAAAGACTCATAAAACATACGGCAGATACTGCTTCAACTACCATAATAATCCTGCAGTTTTAAATAACCAAAATGAGACAATTATCTTGGTAGAGTAAAAACGTGAACAACTAATTTCCAGTCCTTCTCTAAAGAAAAATAGCATAGGAAAGAAATATGTCACATGATAGTGAACAATTTATCATTAGGTGGAAGATTATAAGCATAACAGAGTTATAGCATTTTTTTTTTTAAATTACAATAAAATAATCTTTGAGGAAATTATTGCGAGTTGTGAATAACATAATTTCATTAAATCATGGCCATGTCAGAAGTTCAACTGTTAACACATCTAGACAAGAGGAAGGGGACATGGAGGTAAAGACATTCTATAAGCTGTAAAATGTCAAGGTGTCAATCAAGCTCTCTGTCTCCTACTAAGCATATATACTGCAGCTAGAAACTCAATAAATTGAAATATATTGAACCTCCCTATCTACTAGATAAATCACTTTTAAAATGGCAAGGGTTTAGGTTTAGTATATTCATTTGACCAAACATACAAAAGGCCTCAATGTCTGTTCCCTATAGTTGACACCTATTATTGATAACATGATTCAGATTAAGGATGTAGTTCATATTTAGAAGTGGCATACTCCTGTTAG
This sequence comes from Glycine max, assembly GCF_000004515.6. Lineage (NCBI taxonomy): Eukaryota > Viridiplantae > Streptophyta > Magnoliopsida > Fabales > Fabaceae > Glycine > Glycine max. The sequence goes on from NC_038245.2 coordinate 7,044,470, forward strand.
TATACCATTTTTTAATTCAAGTTAATTTATACTAGAAAAATTTCTAAAATGGACAAGTATAACCAAATGGAGAATATACCTCAATATTGCAGAGATAGACAGAAAACCAGTGTAAGGTTTCCAGACTATAACAAGTAGCATTGCAGCAGTTCCTGACATTATTGAGAACATTCAGATTATAATTAACAACTCAAATAATATAAACTATCCACATTGTTAAAATATCAAAACATTCACGTGCCTCCACCTAACAATTTATGTTTTGGGCTTGAGTTGGTTCTTGATATTATGACATATATATCAACTGACTTCATATATTAAGTATGATTTGAAAGAAAAGTCTAAACACTGAAATACATACCATAGGCTGTAATAGCAAAGGGTATGCGGACAATAAATTTCAACTTCTGACTGAAACTATAATAGCCCTGAAAAATAACGTTGGTGATAAAAGAAAATACAATCAAACAATAAATCACCACCAAACCAAAGCTTTCAACAATCTTTGCAACAAAAATTTATTGGTAATTATATTATTTTATAGGTCCAATGCCATTGCAGAGCTTTCAGAAACAGCTGTGAAAATGAAGTACTTGTCATTAAGAGAATTACCTGCAAGCGTATCTTCTGCACTTGATAAACCAGGTATTGTTGAAAGATTCCTGAAACAGTAAAAATATGGCATTTAAACATAATAAAACTGTAGGCACTGAATATTAAGTATAAGTAGCAGAAGCTTATAGGTTATAATAATGCTTAGTAAAAGTAAACTAATATTTATTTAGCTACACGAAGTATTGTTAACTTTATACATACATAATAATAATGTCTGCACTCGAGTTTGGATTCTATTAACAAACCTCAAGATGGCTAAATTGAAAATTAATTTTAACTACTAATGCTGTGTTAATACATAAAAATTTCCAGTATTCTATAGAGATCTGATTTGGGCTTCCTAAAACATCAAGGGACTCAAAGTGAAGCATGCAGCAAGCAGTGATGGATCTTGGCCTAACTATTCTTTCCTTGGGGGAGGGGGCACAAAGGGAAGTTAAGTTGTAGTTCTCATATTTATTTCCACTTTGCCAAGCCATCCTCTAAAGTAGTCATCAAATTCATCCCAGAAAAAATGGCTGTAGTGAAAATTACTTGTGAAGTCATATAATTTTTCTCCTTATCACTAACTCCTCTCTCAAAAAATCCATAGTGTTTAAAGTTTGATTTTCACCATTATATTTCCAAAAAGCCAGAAATACAATTTTACACCATATAAAATCACTCATTAGGAAAAAAGCTAAATTACAACTAGGCACTGGTTAGTAGCCATGACATAACAAGGAAATTTTAGCATTCTTCTGAAGATCTCAGTGGAGACAACAGCAGCAAAACTTAGCACAATAAGTAAAGAAAGAGTGTTTAAACAAGCTTAAAAGGCATTGATTTATTTTACACATTCAGTAAACACGCTAGCTTATCTAGAGATAACAATCAAGAAAACCCTAATTGAGGACAGTTCCAAACCTGTCAACAGCAAAAGCAGAACATCACAACTACAAAGCACGGGAGAGATGAGTCCTTGCACTGGACGAAATATCCAGTGAGCTCCAATGGCCAAAGTAGCATAACCTGCCTAAAATGGAAACCAAAAAAAAAAAAAAAAACCAATTCACACCACAATCAATGTCAAATTCGAATGCAATCAAAATCATCATGATAACATGTTTTGCCAAAGGAGCAGAATTAGAATTATTTGAACTTGCCAGTAGTATGCAGTAGAAAACGCTCCCGATAACCCTCGCGGCTTTGCGATGAGCGAAAAGAGGAGCTTCGTGTAGTATATCGAGAAAGCTACGAAAAAAACGAAAGGTGAATTATGAATTATGTTATGCATCGCGGCATTAACAGAAATTTGAAGAGCGTTGTGTTGTGTGTGACTCACAGAGCGTTCTCCTCCGGCGATGTAGCTGGCGGAGAAGCGTATCTGTCGGTTGCCATCGCACAAGAGAAGAGAAGAGAGGGTTCAGTCACGGAACGGAGGTTCTTCGATCCCTCGCCAAAACTGTAACGATGTCTGGTTTACCTAATACTAATTTTTTTAAAAAAATAATTAATTGTTGACTATTTTCATTTCGTTTGCATTATTTTTTTTTATGACAAATAAACTTTTGGTCTTTACAATTTTGTGTTTTTTTTTATTTATATTAGTGTAAAATAACCATTTCATGCTTATAGACTGGACTTGAAAATTAATTGTATGTATAATTTTTTTTTACATAATGATTTGTTTTAAAAGAATGTAACTTCCGTTGGAAATTTAAGTAAAATGGTGATGGTTTCTAATAGTTGGGGATACAAATGTTAAAAAAAATTGACACAAAATGGGATCATTATTTTTATAATATTTATAGATTTTTTTATTGTTCTTTTGAAATTGTTTCTTGATTTCTTTTCTTTTGTGTTTTTTTGTCTTTGTTATTAAGTTGAGTGTATTAAGTGAGAAACTCTTTATTGGTCATGTCACTTGAGGTCACGTGTCACCATTTTATCATGTCACATAAATAAGAATTTTCTTTTGTTTTAGGTCACTTAATAAAAGAAAAGTTTGTATACATGATAATGGACACTAGATGATCTACTCCTAAATTCACATATCGAGCATCGAGCATGTGCACCAGTTATTGAACATTCAAAGATTGTAGCATTGTTCTCACTTCTCACAAATGATTCTATTAGTGTTATATTCATATTGTTGTAGTGACAACTATTTTCCTTGTAAGAGTGGACTGAAATTGTAGTTGTTTGTTTTAAATGTTATGTTGGAAAGTTGTATTGAGGTTTTAATTGAGTTGTTTGATTAAAATGAAATTCTCTTTTACTCAACATAGTAAATCAAATTAAAAAAAAACATATCCGTAAACATATTTCATGCTATGATTCCTTTAACAACTACAAGCCCCATTTATTATTATTTCCCTTTTTTACCTTACGAAAGCCATTGATCTCACCATTTTATTAAGCTATCAATGTTGTTATCATATTTTTCCTTGGGTGGGTTGGATCAACTATTTGTGTTTATAGCATAAACTATGGAGTCTTTTTATGTTTACAAGACTATGGAGTCTCTTTTTCAACCTTTTCTTAGTTGTTTTTGTTGTGTTGTTATATTTTAACTGGGAAATTAGAAAATGGCATGTCAGGGAGAGTAGGTGATTACTGATTTGAACCCCTTGAACCTTTTGTGACCTTTGGGTCATAACATTTTGTGATATTTTTCCATGACTAGAAGTAGTCAACCCGAACTCTTCATGCTCTTGTATCATCAATTGGAAAATTATACTATATATATATATATATATTATAATTTTATTAAGATAATTAATATTAAAAAGATATTTTAATAATTTCAAAATTATTTTGTTTGTGTTATTCATTGCCCACCTAATAATATATATATATATATATATAGATATAGATATATATATATATATAGATATATAGATAAGGTTTTGTTACTCAAGTATTTGTTCTATATTGATCTGCTTATGTTGTACATTAGTGTGTATCAAATGCACTCTTTGTTAGTATTTATAAGCAAGTGATATTTTTATGATTTTTATTTTACTTTTAAGTTATTCCATAGATCTCTAAATTGTTTGGAAATTTTTAATTAGGTCTGTGATCAATTTTTTTCAATTAGAATATTGATTTTGTATTTATTCTTTAATTAGATTCTAGTGATTAATTTTTAGTAATTAAACAAAAAGGATTTAATTAAAAAACAAATAAAATTTAATAATCCAATTGAAAAAAGAGTCTGAAAACCTAATTGAAATTGCCTAACCTAATAAGAAAATTGACTATCGATACTAGCAAACGAGCAAAAAGTTCAGTTTCCTTTTAAGTGTTAATATTACATGTTTCTCTTCCACCCTCTCATTTTATTTGTCGTTTAAAGTAATGCACACATTTTTTTAAAAAAAATATTGTATCAATTTTTATGGTAAAATAATCATTTTCTCTTACTAAAATATCTTTATTAATTGCACTGTACAGTTACAACTATACATCAATCAGTATATTTTTTTCTTGAGGGTATTATTATAATAAAAGTTAATGTTTTTTTAATACTTTAAAAGCACAATAATTTGAGATGCTAACATATTTTACAAGTGACAAATAAATTAAACCGAAAGAAGTAATAATGTTGCATAGTGCAAAGTAGCAAAGACAATGCTATCTTATAACTGATATTTGAAGCGGGAGCATCAATACAATACAATATGTAACTATGAACTATCAATATATGATCGTTATTATGTCTGTGATACACACAATTAAGGCCATAATATACTTATGTGATTTACAACAACTTCTAGCTTATTTTATACATCATGCCAACCCAACTAGGAGCAATTTTCATCATACAATTACACTTATCTTTAATCATCATTCATCAATACTGGCATCAGCAATACGCTCTAAACTCTGAAGCATGACAAGGTGGTAGTCACCAGGGACCATATTGTTATGCAATTTATGCCACAATTGGATAAGATGCACAAGTTGCAACACCTGAAAATAAACAATTACCAAAATCAATACTGCAAAATGCAATTGGTTCATCTAAGCTTTACAAACCCATAATTTCAACTTTGCTATCAACAACTCTAGCAAGCCAAAGTTGAGCCAAGATACTAAAGATTTAGAATTTTCAATTGTTCATTTGTTTTAAAATCTGAAGCCCTTTACTATGCCAATCATCAAACCTGTAAAGGGAAATTGATTGAAGTTATTTTTAGGTTTGGTATTTGTTGGGGGCAGGGTTCTGTAGGAGAAATTTAAATGTGTTGCATAATCATTGATTGGAACAGGATCACCTAATAATTTCTCGGGTAAGTGGGAGGTTGTATATGTATACATACCACACATGTTCTTCCCCAATTCCATCTTGAAGTAGCCATTTTCACCCCAGCTTTCTCCCCATGAATTTTTTATGAGCCAATATGGGACACCATTTTCAACTCCATATCCAACAGCAAGAACGGCATGGTTCACATCCTGCCAAACAAATTCGGAATTTAATGTCTCTTCAATTACCAAAATAAACATGCAAAATACAAGGAACTAGGACATTTCGAGCACATCCAAACAATTAACTAACATTTGAGATGCTAATAGTTGTAAGCATATGATGTATTAAAAAAAAAATACCACATATATTTGATGTAACAGAAATGCTAGCGACACACTCTTTCTTATTAACTGTTTTTTTTTTAAAAAGAAACAAAGCCGTTTTATTGGGTTCCATTTCTTATATAAGGAGTCTCTCTCATGCTTTTGTAGTTTTAATAAATATTAACCCGTAGTAGTCTCTTAAAAAGTGTTTGTCACAACATTCCTCTTCCATATAAATTGTCACAAAGCATAAACTTGTAGAAAACTATTTTGTTTTGAAAATTCTATTAGACACTAGACTTGATTATCAAAAGCCAGGTAATTATTTGTAGAACTCACCTGGGAAGTGCTACCACAAGTGTCACTAGTGAAAACTCCATTCTCGTAGAAATGGAACCCATTCACCACCTGAAAGGCCACACTAACTGGCCGAACAAATGCAACTGCATGTTTTAGTTCATCTTCAGCACCCTGTACACAAAACATAGAATAAAAAAGAATTAGAAAATCTCATGTAATGTCATCAAGGTGTCAGAGTGAGACCAAGAAAGATTTGATTCTGCTATGTCTCACTACAATAAATCATTGTATTAGTAACAAAATTTAGTGACCATTTTTTTAAAGATAAAGTACAAGTTATTTTGTCGCTGATGTTAAACTATGAATACATAAACCAACAAGTCGTTGGTCCGAGTGGTATTGGACTTAATCCCCTTAAGCAAGTTTTGAGGTTCGAGTCATTTGGATGAAACAAAAACGTAATTGGGAGAGAAGATACCACTAAAAGTGATCATCCGGGTTTTCCAGCGAAAATTAATCATCAACGAAATCGGTGGATACTCCACACCAATATCATGGTAACAAAAAAAACTATGAATACATAAAGCAGAAAACCCCAACTCATTTAGAGTAGAAATCAGATAATTCAGTACCAAGGTGATATTCACAGAGTCAAGGACTTGAACAGCAACATTTTCAGCTGAGAATTTGCAGACACCATCTTTTCCTGTGTAGGGATATGCTTCCTCTGTCTCTAGTCCACCATTGTATTTAATGTACTCAAAGGCTTGTGATGGCAACCCACCATGGCAGCCAAAGTTGTTGAAAGGGCCAGCACAGTCCACTAGCTGCTGCTCAGAAAGAGAGATACTCTTCCCAAATGCTTGTGCATAGGCTGCTTCTAAAGCCCCAGTTGTGCTGCATTACGAAGATATCACGGTTAGAATCATGAAAAATTAGACACTGTCCCTTACTCATTCATTCCAAAGAATTTTTCAGGGTCCAAAATAACCTGAATGTCCAGCATGATCCGCAGCTGCCTTGATCTTTAACTGAACTCACTATACCTTCTTTTCTCCAGTCTTTCTGTACACATGGTCAATGAAATACAAATTTGAGTAATGCTATAGTCTTCTATAATACCTATCAATAATTTGTAGAAAAAAGTATTGAATAGAAAAAAATACTTAATATCAGACATAGAATTGGTCACAAGCATCACTTTTAGTCCTTAACATTACAAATATGTTATTTTTAGAATGCTTGTGCTTTTTGCTTATAACATTATTAAATGACCATCAATTAGTCAGACAAAAATTGGTCTCAACTCACAAGTATCAATTAGTCCTTAACGTTACAAATATGTTATTTTAGTTTCTAACATTATTAAATGAGCATCATTTTCTTATCAAAAATAAAATGAGATCACACAAAAGATAGTGCTGTGTTGGGAATAAGAGGAGGTAAAACACTAGAAGATTTCTGTCACGAACACAGTACAAGTGAACTAGACACTACACGAGAAGACCATCATTTCAATTCAACGTGGACCTTCACATTTACACTTACACTTGCCTGGGTTGAGTTACCCAACAACTGCACCCTAATTTCCAATATTCCACGAGGAACACACAATTTCTATCGAGTGGAACCATTGAAATGACGTTGGGAACAAATTTGTAAGGGTGTGAAGTAACTGCTAAACTTGTGTCAAAAGTCAAACATTTATGTGTTGTGATAAAAGGGGTTGACAGTGAACATGAGATGTTGCTATTTTGATCATTTACAAGTTTTTTAAATTTTTGTTGCATGGAACAATACAGTTAAAGTAGAATTTTGAAAATGTGGCATACCGTTGGAGGAAGAACAGCATCGGTGAGCTTGTGGTTGCCGTTAAGAGTGGCAGAGCAATTTTGGGCAGCTCCTAGTCTGTGTCTTTTGAACTCCTCCCAAGTCCAATCAGCAAAATCTGTTTCATAAGATAAATAAATAATGTCAAAACCTGTTTCAAACCAAAAACCTTTCCCCTCTTCTCTCCCTCTCTCTGTTTTTTCTAGAACACCAAAACCAAACTTGAGCACTCAACTCACAAATGTAAAGTTCACGCTTTTTATTTTTTCTTTTCTTTTCTTTTCTTTTCCTTCATGATGATTTCTGATTACTGATTTCGAGAAAATCAATCAAAAAAGTTAAACTAAAAAGATAGAATAAAAACTATTGAAATTTCCCATTAAATAAAGTAAGTGCTTTATATTTTCATTTTGGTTATGTGAGAAATGACTTATTTGATTTGGAAACTGTTGATAAAAATAAGCAGAGATTTTTATTTTCTTAAAATAAAAAAACTCTCGTAATGAAATAGTACTCTTTAATTCAATAACGATAATGAAATTCAAGATTTTAAACTGCGGATTGCGGTCTAGTGAGTATGTATACAAGAAAATTTTCTCTTATTATGCAGAGATAAAATAAATATTGAAAAATAATTTTCTTCATATACCTATCTATATATTATTATATTTGAAAAATACAAATATTATTTAACATAATTACATTTTTTTAATCTTTTAACTTCTCCGTCAAATAATTAAAAGAAATAATTATTGTCTTTTTTCTTTCATTCTCTAAACAATATAAAACATTATTATTTTTATGACTTTAATGATTATATATCACAGTGTAAAAGAAATTATATCACAGTGTAAAAAATCAACAAGTTTAACATTTGTCCAATTTTTTTTTATTATTTCTCTCAACACCCAAAGCACATGGTAGGTCAACGGTAACTAAGATAAGATCGAATGGTATGATTCTCATATAATTATATTATCTCTTAAGCACAGGATTAGATGCATGCTCCATTTTCATGTTTGTGCCTTAAATAAAATGTTAGTAGAGGATTTCTCAATCTCTTAACTAGAGGATACTCCATTTAAAGAAAAAGTAGGTGAAGGGTCAACACTTTGAGTCACAAGCTCGATTAGCTATGAGAATCCGATCACACAGTCAGATAAAAATCTAAGTCCAGAAAATGGAAAAGAAAGAAACAATAAGAAGAGAAAGAGTAAGTAAGACATACGATTAACAGAGAGAGTATAGGGCAAACGCTTCTTGTTGTGGGAGCGGATGAACCTGAGATTCTGCGAGAATATCTCGTACCTCTCCTTCATCTCTTCCTCGCTTTGGTAACTCTTCCCGAACCTGCTCACGAACCTAGCAAACTTCAACGCACGCCGGCACTCCCCGATCACCCGAACCACCTCCGCCTCCACGCCAGACACCATTCGTATCGGGTTCGCCGCCTCCTCCACCCACGACGCACCGGCCGCGGCGCATAATAGCACCGCCACCGCGCACCACACCACTGTGATCAACCGCGCCATCTTTTCCACTCTCTCTTTTTGGATCTCCCTCCCACTGTTGTGGAATCTTCAATGGGGTTATGTTATGTTTGTATGATAGCATTGTATTGATTAAATATTACTTGTCTCGGGACCACAGTAACCATCCTGTCTTCTTGGTTTTGATATTTTTAAGAGGTCGCTGTCTTGCTGATGTGTTCAATGACGTGGTATTTCTGATTGAGTTATGATATTTAGGCATTCCAATAATATTATATTAACACTCCATTTCATTCCATAAAAAAAACACTTCATTTAATTTATTTTTTCTTTCTTCTAATTTTTTTTAAACAAATAAAATTATTTTCTAAGTCAAATCACCTATTTAATCTTTTATCTTATTTTTTATTCAATTTAATCTTTTATCTTTTAGAAAGTTTATTTTGATTCTTTATTTTTTTAAAAAAAAAAGTTCAAAATATACCTTCTATTCATTTAATATTAACGTCATTAAAAAGTAATTTTTTTTCCCTTTCACCCCAGCAACCTTGGAAACTCATCATTTTCTTCACACCACACTCTTTGGAAGCAATAGTAGTAGGGTGGCTCTTAATCTCTTTCTCATCGAAACTTGCTCTTAATTTCTTTCTCATCAAAATTGTTATTGTTGCCATCATGGAATCTCACGGTTTTGGAAATCCGCTCGCTGCTACTCACTTGTTGCAACGACACCGTTTGGAGTTCAAAGGCCGCCCCTCCCCAAAATCCGTAACATCAATAGCAAAACCATTTTCCCCTCCCATCTTTTTATTCTCCTTCTTCAACGAAACCTCTTTCTTTTTCATTAGTTTTTGTTTTGTTTCATCTTCTAATTTGGGATTGCTCACACTCGACCCAAATTTAGGTGGGTAACTTAAGTAACCATTATCAATGGTTGCATAGTACACTATAAAAAAGGTATTTTCGACGGCACAAATTCGCCGGTAACTCCCAAAATTCATCGATAATTTAATATTTTTGATGGATTTTTGAAGAAACAAAATTCATCGATAAAATAGTCATAGGAAATATCAGCTGATGGAAAGTTATGTCCATCGTTAATTTCCGATGAATATATCTATCGGAAATACTAACAACCTTTTTCCGACGAAAAATATCCATAGGAAATTACCAACAAATTTATCTGTGAAAACTTTTTGACAGAAATATCTGTCGATAATTACCCACAAAAATATCCGTGGAAAGTTTCTAATGGATATATTTGTCGGTGTTGTCCATTTCCATATTTTCGACGAATATATTTCACTGATAAAATTTGTTGATAATTCCTTTTTTTCTTAAAAATTTATTATTTTATTTTTATCATTTAACATGGGTAAATTAAGAATATTTTTTTCATTTATATAATTCAACATCTATATTTAAATTAACACATACATGTAATTAATGAAATACTCATTCATAAATCCAAAACAAATGATAAAAAAATTTCACTTAAATTCAAAATAAATCCAAAATGATAGCACAATGTCTAATATGTCAATTGTAACAAGTGTTGCTAAGTCATTAATTAAAATATTTGGTGTTAGAGTGCCTTTATTGGTCATCTAGCTAGTCATCGTCTTGTTGCTATTGGCCATCTGGTTGGTGATCGACTTCTTGTTGTTGGTCATTCTCTTATTGTTGTTGGTCAGGTTGTTGACGTTGATGAATAATGTTCCACGCTTCAGGTAATAGGAACTGAAATATAAGTGATTGAAATACATGCATCTTCTCATTTGATTGACGAAATTCCTTCCATAGTCGATTGATTTTCATTGAATCTTGAGCGTGACTGCAAGATCCTTGCATATGCTGCATGAAACTGTTATCTCCACATTTATAAGTATGAGCAAGATCTCTGATACCATAAAGGCGTCCCTTACAATTTGATCCACATGCATAATATTCACCTCCACTTTCTTTCAAGCATCGTTACTGCATAGGAAGCTAAAAATATTATCAAAGAAATATCCTTAGGAAGATATATATAGCAAACCAAGTTCCATGTCTACCTTAAATTAAAAAATTGATAAGAATGTGGAAAAGTTTAAAAATCAATTTGAGGCTAAAAAGAATCAAATGACATAATAATTAAAGAACAATTAGAGGTATAAGAATAGTTGAAGTGGAGCTTAAGAATAATTGAAATGGAGCTTGAATCTAGTGAGGGTAAGTTGATATTCACCGTTTTCCTTAAAATCTGTGTTTATCATATAAGTCAAGAGAATGATACGTTGATTCAAAATCACACGTAAACATTTTTTAAAATATAAACTATAAATCATAAAAAATAATTATTTTTAATATATAAATTATATTTTAAATTTATGATATATAATTTATATTGTGATACATGATTATTTTTAACTATTGATATTTTTTTAAAAATATTAAAATTCAACTTAAAAATAAAAGAAGAAATTGTTATATTAAAAAATATTAAAGGTTAAGAAAATTCCTAAAAACTCTATTGTTGAAGAAAAACGCCTAAAAAGGTTTTCATTGAAGAATAAAGAATGGTTGAACGTCAAAAAAAAGAAAGAATGGTTCCCTCTATCTTTATTAAACTTGATTGTCATCTTCCATCCTCTCATAATAGAAATTAAATTTTAACAATTTCTTTAAGAAATTATTAAAATTTAATTTAAAGATAGAGATAAAAATTTATAGATTTAAAGGTATAATTAAAAAGATCAAATGAAGATAATTGAGAGATTAAATTTTGTATCAAAAGTAACATATGAACCGAAATGCACATCCAAATGGGAGAACCTAAATGGAGGACTAAAAAAATGAAAGTTCCGGTGTTCAAATTATATATTCTAATTTATAACATAGAAGTACTTTATTGTTTTCCATTTCCCGCAAACAAGTATGTTAGTTTCCACTTTCCACTCCTTAAGTAAATGAGTGTGTAAATTTACACAGACATAAATGTAGGGTCATGAAACTAAATAAAGTAAGGATGGGAATGACGATAGCAGTGTGAGTGACTTTCTGTCTCTGTTCTTGTCAAAATAGTAAATTGTGTAATTACTTAATTTTATTATTATTATTATTATTATTATTATTATTATTATTATTATTATAACTTTAGAGCATTTCATAAATTTCATATTTTTCATGCTTTCTTCACTTTTTCATCAAAGTGCAGTTCATTCTCCTCTCTCACACACGCATCATATCTGTTTTCAATTAATATATCTCTTTGATAGATTAATCAAAGTGCCTGTAATTTTAAGGTTCAATTAATCTGTTGGTCCATGAACTTTTACAGAATTTTTAATTAATTGAGTTTCTAAACATTTTTTTTGTTTCAATTAGGTCCTGAACTTGTCATTATTTTTTAATTTTGCAAGAAATTATTTTCAGTCTCAGTCAAAGATACAGATGCGGGTGATTGATATTAGGATTTCGCTGCTAGCTAGTTTTATTTTCAGCCACGTGTAGTCTTGAAATAGTTGCAATCGGTAATAGCAAGATCAATCGCGATTTCATTAAGGAGAACAAGAGCATAGAAGAGGGGGGAAGGGGCAACAATTGCATTAGCAATAGCTTAAAACCATATTTCTACCTATGATTATAGGTTGTAGTGAGTTATTAGATCAGTTTAGTGACAGTGGACAATGTAGAATGTATCAAAGAGAAATGTTTGCTAGCACATAGTAATATGCCAATCAAGATCGCCTTGCATGTTGAACCTAAAACGTGCGTCATTTTCCACCATTTTATAGATTAAGAAACATCCAATAAGTGTGGCCAAAGAATGACACTGCAAATCTTAACATGTATATATATATTGAAAATTAAATAAGTAACATGACTGTAGTAATAAGTAACCAATATTGTTATGTATAAATTTCGTTCTTGACTGTTCAAACTTAAAAAGAAAAAAAAAATCTTTTCTATGTACTAGCAAACATTTCTTAAGCTCCATTTACATAGAGATTAAGCCTTGACCCCATCCAAAACAAAAATTTAAACTAAAGAAGTATAAATATGAAAAAATAGATATACTGACTAGGTAATACTCCATTTTCTTCATGGCACACATAATAGACTAAAATGAGTGTTGGACAAGTAGACTCAATAACTTAAGAGGGGATGAATTGAGTTTCAAAATTTTTCACTAACAAACTTTTAACTCCCTTCTAAATGATAGGCTTAGAATATAGAAGAAAAAGAAGAAACAATCAATTTAACAATATTCTTTTAAATATGCAAGACAAAGTAAACAACAGTAAAATAACTGAGATAAGAAAAGAGAGAAATGCAAACTCAGTTTTATACTGGTTCGGCCACGCCCTGTGCCTATGTCCAGTACTCAGTAACCCACTTGATATTTTCACTAACTTTGTAAATCCCTTTACAACTTCTGAACCACCCAGGGATACCCTTCCCTTGTGTTCAGGAAACTTTACAAATCAAGAGACTCACTGTCTCTTGATTAACAATAGTTTGCTTTGAAGTACAGAAGAATGTTTCTCTCTCTTTTAGAGAAGAATGATACAAGTTAAAGAACTTAGAGAAATTTCTCTCTTTTAGAGATGATAATACAATTTAAAATTCCTGGATGAACTCTCAATAGATTTGTAAGTGTTTGCCCAAGAGTTGTTGAGAGAGCATTTGGCAATGAAATTCTCTTCGAATATCTCTCTCTTGCTTTTCGAAGTCAGACACACATATATATAGGTCATTCGTGTCTTTTCAAAATGGTTTGAAGATATGTGTATTTTCAAAAAGTCTTTTCTAAAATTCTTCACTGGTAATCGATTACAGAATTCTGACAATTGATTACACAATTATATCTTGAAGGGTCATGACTTTTCAAATTAAAAGATGTTAAAAATTTTATTATATGGATGAAACTGCTAAATTTAAATCGTACAAAGATGTTAAAAATATTATTCTTATTATATCTATTAATTAGTATATATATCACTTTCGGTTAAATTATAGTAGTAATTAGTGACAGTATTTATTATTGAAAAGATTAGTATTTTTTTCAGTACAAAAAAATCAGTATATAATAAGTGATATAACATATATTATTTATAAGATTTATTAATTAGTATATGTTATTTTCTTGTTGGAAGTAGTATGTATATTATTAATTGGTATATAATAATATATACTAATTAGTACATATAATTAGTACATATTAATTATAATATATACTAATTAGTATATAAGTTTTTTCTAAAATTCTTCACTAGTAAACCGATTACAGGACTCTGGTAATTGATTACACGGTTATATTTCGAAGGGTCATGACTTTTCAAATTGAATTTTAAGAGTTCCGTTGCTTGTAATCAATTACCACAGTCTTGAATGTCTTGAAAACACTTTGTTTTGAGGCAAAACTTGATCTTGAATTAATCTTGAAGCAATGCTTGTTTGTTGAAGCAACCTTGTATTAATCTTGAAGCAATGTTTAACCTTTGAATGTTTGTTGAAGTAATCTTGAACGCAACCTTGTTTGATTATTCTTTGGCATCATCAAAATCATGTATTCATACATTCACAATGAGAACCTTCATCGATTGTCATATAAAGGCAAAGTAAAGAGTTTGACATATAATTAAAAATAAGAGCACTAATCAGCTGGCATGGGCGCGACGATGTAGGCGACGACGGTGAGGGCACAACAATGTGGGTGAGAGAATGGCGCGACGATGTGCGACGGTAGTGAGCGTGCGACTGCAACCTAGGTGTGACGTGAGAGGATGACTATGATGGAGGCCTGGGCACCTCGTGTGACGACGGTGTGACAGTGGTGGAGCTCGTGTGACAGCGGTGTGACCATGAGTGTGAAAGCTTTCAAAATTTGCCAAAAGGAAGTGATTGAGGGTTTGGTTAGGGTTGGATTCTTTTAATTTTGGGTAAAATTTTAGTTTCCGAAAAACACTTATTCCGTCAGTAATATTTAAATTTTCGACAAAATTAAATAAATGGGTAAAAATTCGTCGATACTTTATACTTTCTGATGGGAAACTTGTCTGTGGGTAAATCATGTCGGTAATTCAAACATTTTCCAACGGAAGACATTTCTTTGGTAAATTCCGTTGGTAATTCAAACATTTCCGACAAAATACATTCTATGGGAAATATTTCGTCAGTAATAACGATTTTTCTTTTAGTGGTTGTTTTGGCTGGATCTAGGTGGTGATGGTGTTTTTGGGGATGGTTGGGTCATGATTGGCATTGTTGGGCTTCTTGAAGGTGGCACAATGGCTTGGAGGTTGCAAATCTAAGTTGTTTTGGACAGATCTAGGCGACTAAGGTTGATGGTGCACCGATGTGGTGGTTTTGATGGTGCTTGGAGGTTGCATAGTTTGGGTTGCTATGGTGGCCGTTGGGTGTGTGTTGGCGTTTTAGGAGGAGATGGTGACACACTAGTTGATGGTGGTGGTGTCAACATTTTGGGAGAAGATGGTGTCATGCTAGTTGATGGTGGTGATGTATGGCTTGGTTGTCGTGGTTAGGTGTGCGATGGTTGTGGGTGGTGATAATGGGTGCACGGTGGTTGTGGGTGGTGGTGGAGGTGTAGAGGAAGAGAAGAAAGAAGAAACCTACATTTTGTGGTGATTTTAACCATTAATATGTTTATTCTATTAATGATATTAACATTATGCGAACAAAGGGACTATTTTAAATTTTTTTAAACAGAAAAATAATCAAAATATTTTTTAAAAAATTAAAGGACTAAACTGAACCAAAAAATAAGATAAAATTATTTAATAGATCATTGGACTTTTTTAAACAAAAATAATTTAGACAAATAACTAACAAAACAGAAAATTATTTATTTTATTAAAATAAATACTTATTTTAATAAATAAGTTTAAATAAACTGACTCATTATGTATTATTTCAATTATTTCTCTCTTTATCTCCTTGTTTTTCTCAGAGTGCGTTTGGATATAAAATTTTAACTAAGGAAACTAAGTTATCAAATTTAATTTTTTTTAATCTAAAATGAATTTTTTTATAAAGAATTTAAATTTTTAAAATTTTAAAACAGAATTTTAAAGAACTAAAAATATGAAATTTTAATTTTCTTATAAAATATAAAAAATTAAAATTCTCTTCATAAAAGAACCTTTCAAAATATTCAAGTATTTCCTTTATAATCTAAGTTCTCAGTGACTCATTTTCTTTTATCCTCACAATTTTAATTTTTTATTATCAAAACACAAATTTTGAAAATAAAAAAAATGCAATTATAATATTTAAAATTATTAAAATTTAAAATTTCTTAATATTTTAAATTCACTCGTCCAACCACACTCAAAAAAATTTTAAATCAAGTGTCCAAATATAATTTTTCATTCGCGATATTATCTTGCCGTCATAGTCCCTGCTGCATCCAAACTAATATGTAGATGTGTCAGTGAAATATTCAAAAACCTTTAATAAAAACTTTTGAAAATACAATAGAGTTACATATCAAACATTGAAGCACGTGTATAGAAACATGTATAATATAGAAATATAGAAGTATTATTTTTCATAAATTTATGCAAGGAATAAAATTCATATTATTTATATTTATAGGTAATTAGAAGTAATTTATGATGACAATGATTTATCTAATTTTTATTTTGCTTTTAGCTAGTAATATTTAAGAGGTATATTCTTAATTTGAATTTGTAAAATTGCAATTTATACTTATCGGTGTTTTACGATTTTTTGTGCATATCGATTTAGGTATGTATTTTACATATATAGGTTATTTATCTATATATCTATTGCATACACGTATCATAACTGTGAATCATAAGTTGTATTGATTCTTCTAAGCGTTATAGTCGTACAAGCAACTCTAAAGGATAACGAAGATTTGTGGAATTATAAAAGATATAACCTATGCTTGGACCACCCAAGTGTACCAATTGAAGTTCAGCTTTCGTAATAGTTCGATATGTCAATGCTATTCCTCCAGCAAATAGGTACAATATTATTTGAAAAAGGGTTAAATTGAATAGCATATATAACAATTTATGTCCCTTTCGTTTGGAATCTTGGTACAATGAATCTAGACATGAAAATCATTTTTCAAAAGCAGCAAGAGTAAGCACACAATGGTAAAGTCATGCTCAAATCTTGATAAGCTTTAAATTTAGCAGTTTCATCCATATAATAAAATTTTTAACATCTTTGTACGGTTTTCAATGCATCATTACCTGCCTGCAAACTTTCAAAGAGAGTCTTCTGCTTGCTTGCCAGTTGAATATCTGCTAACTAAACCAGAAATATATATATATATATATATATATATATATATATATATATATATATATATATATATATAAAATCAAGTTAAAGAAAGCAATGTTGATGCACAATTAACTCTTCTGATAATAATAATAAGAATGATATTTTTGTATGACTTTCGATCAATTATTACTAATTATAGTTTGTGAATTATTATAAGTCTCATTTATCTATATATCTAATTATTAATATTATATTATAAATATATTTATATATATTATATATAATTGTTGAGAAATTTGATGACTTTTAATTATTATTATATTTAATATGTTTATTTTTGAATTGTGAGATTATTGCTATGTGATTCGTTTAATTGTTTCTATGCTTATGAGATCAATTTTTTTTTCAAAACTTGATAAAAAAAATGTTTGAGTTATAAAATATAAACACATGTATTTCTTTGTTGTATCATTTGAAATAAATAAAAAAATTAATTTTATTTGTGAAACTAACAAATAATTATATAAAAGTTATTATTTATTAATTTTTTTTTAGAATTCACTGTAGATACTTAAATAATTAAAGTAAAACAAAAAATCAGTCCTCTGTTTGATAATTTTCATGATCCATCAAATCATAGAAACTCAACCATACAGTTCCATGTCTCGAGACCAGTAAATTTATCACCGTGTTTCTCAGCTAAATCAGCAAACCGCTGCAAATTAAATTGATTAACAAGTATGTGGAAATTCAAGAGAGGATTTTTTGCCCTTCATTTATATGCTCCACCAAAATAGCTTTATATAAAAAATTATTGTCAATTAGCTCTCAAATTGGCTCCTAATATAAACAAAAGAAATATGTTAAGAGATCAGGGCCGAAAAAATAATTAAATATTTAATAATTATAAAAGAAATATTTATTAATAGGTGTAATCCCAATTCCGCATAGATTTTTTTTAGGTATTCTCGTTTTAAAAAAATTTATTTCAGTCTTTTGTTAAATATTTAATAAATATTATTAATTGACATTCGATAATAACATGATAGTGATAGTGATGTGATAATTATAAAATTTATTATTTTTTAGTCAGACACATGTTCAAATATCTTGAACCTATGTTGTTTAATTTAAATTTCAAAAACATTTTTGGGGATTAAAAATCCCTAGTCCACCACAAAATGCAAAAAATGAAAAACCTACTATTGATTGAATAACAATCCGTAATAGTACGCTCCAAAGTTAATGCACCGGAAGTGACCAATTGAAATCCAATCCTTTTCTTCACCGGTTCGCCCTTTTCCTCTCTATACCCATTGTATCCATCAACAAAGGTGACTCCATGTGAAACAAGATTGGTAATTTGGTGAGATGTGCAAAGCAGACCCCACATAAAAATGATCCCCTAAAATTTATAATAAGATTATAGAAAAATGATATGCAAAAAATACTATGTTAGAAGATACTAGAAAGATAAAAAAAAAAAAAAAAGAGAAATACGTATGATAATTAAAGGGGTGTTTGGTTTGGATGTTTTCCGTTTTTATTTTTTTACTGAAAACAGAAAATGGCGATGAAAATATGTTTGGTTAGATTTGTGAAAACATTTTCAGTGAAAATGAAAACAGGAAACAACCAGAAAATGAAAATAATAAAATCTCGTGTTAAAAACAAAAATCTCATTTCGGGTAAAATGAAATTGCGATGACAATAAATGTAGTTTTAAGAAAATTTAAAAATAAAAAATGACAAGAAGTCAATATATCATAAATTTTTAGTATTTTTATTTCATGAAAACAGAAAACAAGAAATCAAACCAAACATGTTTTCAGAATTCTAATCTTTTAAAAATGAAAACAGTTTTCAGAAAATGAAAATGCAAACCAAACACACCCTAACATAATCTAATGTTTTCAAAAGGGATAAAGAGAAATTATAAGTGTTAATAAAAATGTTAATAATGTTGAGGTACCTATATATAATTAATTAAAATATATTATTTTATCTGTCTAATTTTTTTACCTTTGTACTTAATGTAGTTATATATATATTTTTTATTTATGAAAGAAATTCGATATATATAATAATATATTAATTTCTTTAACATTTTCTGCATGCAAAAATTTCATTTTTTAAATAAAATTATATAAATTTTTTTGGCCCCCATAAACCAAATTTATGGTTCCGCCCTTGGTCAGAGGTCTCTCTCTCAAGATCCACGCACTGTTTCTCCCTCTCTTCATGTTTTGGCTATTGGGTTTAAGAGTTTGAAAGAAGATGAAGAAGGTTAGGAAAGAGATGCAAAATTTGTGACATTTTTTTTTTATATTTTATGGGGGTTTTAGCCCCTAAAAATCTTAAGAAGATAATAACTCACTAATGGGCCAATGAGAAAGTGAAAGTAGGTATAAAAATCACTTAAATTACATCCGAGGACGAAAAAATTACTTAAAAATTTGCAAAGACTAAACCCTAATATTTTCATTTAGTTTTAGCCTTTTAGGTCCTGAGCTGCTGGGTGGTGTGGGTTGTTAATGGGCTACCCGTTTTGGGCTGAATCTTGGTAGAGCAAGGACTTCAAGCAAAGGGTCCACTCTATTTCTAATTCGTCGGATGCTAGATATTATATTAACTTTTATACAAGATTTGATAAAACGAAATTAAATGGACTTAAATGAATTTAACTTTTAAATAAATTTCGTCCAATTTAAATTAAATTAAATTAATTTTCCAATGAATTTGAAGAAAAATTCTATGTTTATATGTGTCTGACTTTTGAAAATATCACGGGTATTGATTTTATTTTTTTAGTGTCCATATTTTACAAAAATAACGTTAATTTAGCCTTTTACAAAAGACTACAACTATCCTTTACTAGGGACTGTTAAATGTGATTTTATTAATTATAGAGATTAAAAATAAATAAGTTTTTTATATAGACTAAATTTAAGATTAGTGGATGATATTTTCCTTTAAAAATAAATAAGTTTTTTATATAGACTACAAATATCTTTCCTAATTAAGAGCAACTGTTTATCCTACGAGTCTTCTCCAATTCCTCACATAATGATGGGCGTTCTGAAAGAAGCAAACGTTGGTCTTATATATCAACTTTGACTTTTTCCTAGTAAAAAAATATACATTGACTTTCTGGTCAAAGCTTCTATAGAAAATTTATAGGGAACATTTAGTTATATGTCTTTTCAAACAATGCTTCGGCAAAGTGGACTATAATTTATTGACAAAGAGTTGTTGAAAAAGAGTGTGTTGTCCCCCTTTGCAACTTGGATAGGCTTCGGAAATTTATCAACTGCGGTGCAATAAGGTGCCAGAGACTTGATGGCTTATGCAAATATGCAAAGCGCAATAGTGCATGCTGAAATGGATTTTCTTGCCTGGTATTAATAATACCTTAGTAACAACATCACTCCAGTTAACCGAATTTCTTAAGTATGTTCACACAGGTTTGACTTTTTGATTGTATATATGAAGAATATTTTGATGGGTGAGACAAAATCCACTTCGATCATCTTTACTGCTTGATGATTAATCTCATAATTTTTTACTATGAGAATATGTTGTTTCCAAAAAATAAAAAACCCTTAATAACCATAACAGAAAAACCTTTAGTGGGTTATAGCCTCCAACATTTTCATTTATGAACAATTGCATAGAAATTGAAGATACAATACCGGATATATAACTTCCACTATAATATTCACCAAATTAAGTGTACTGGGAAGTACCAGTCATATAGATTATATAAATTTTTCTATAAGTAATAATGTCAAAGTAATATAAATATAAAATGAATTAAGTTTATCTCAAGGTAAAATTAATTTATACATTTAATTTTTAAGAAAACTCTTTTATTTAACTTTTCTAAGAATTGAAGTGCATAAGTTTATTTAGCTTGGGAAAGAAGGTCAATTTATTTTATGTTTTTGTTCTCTTCTCTTTCTCTTGTAAATGTCTATGGAAAATTTTATCAAAATAGGACTTAGGTTAATCTTGTTTGGGATCTCCCTAAAAAGCATGGGATAACAAATATGAAATAGTGCATTAGTTATAAAATATTTGGATAATTAATTATTTAATTATAATAAAATTTAACTAATATGTAAATATATAAAATGAGAAAGATGAAGGATTCACTTATTCCAACCTCACCATTCATCTTCCCATGATCTAATAATTATAATAAGTAACTAATTTTAACCATTAGATCTCAAGAAAATGAATAATGAGGATGAGGAGTAACTCTAAGAGTTACTCTTGAAGTAGATTCCTCTTATATATACTAATGGAAACACATGCCCTATCACGTCTTTGTGCTCACATTTTTATTGTTCTATTGTGTCAAAAATTAATATACTACAATAATTTAATTACAATTTTTGAATTCTATTCAATGAATGATACACTCCATATGAAAAAAATTAAAAACAAACTAAATAGCACAACTAAAAATAAAAATAATTAATTGGTCATAGGAAAACCACAATAATCTGGGCTTTAAAAAAATGTTTTCCCTCTCCTTTTTCCATAAATTGTCTCCTCGTTGACAATGATAGTTTTCAACTGCATATCCCATGAAAGGCTTGTTAAATTAATTAAAAAAATAATTAGTAACAAGCAAAAGAAATAAAATATAGAAAGATGTGTAAGAATGAGTTAGAATAAGAAAAATAAGTATAAATACGTAAAGTGATGAGAAGGACAAGAGAAGAAGGACCACAGAAAAATGTGCTAGTACCAAAAAAATTGTCATTAAGGAAAGCACCTTTGATCAAAATTGTAGAAAAAATGGAGAATGCAACAACACTAAAATAATAGGAAAAAGAAAAAAACACAAATATGGATCATGAGAGAGAAAAATTGAAAGCAACTAAAAACGAAAATTGAATGAGAACTTTGAGGACTAATGAAATTATGCTTATAGATAGTGTGCATAAAAAAGAGAGTGTGTAGAAGTGAAAGAAAAAGATAAAATTGATTAGATGAAAATGGAAATCACATTAAAGATTTTTCATTTTTTAATTCTCCATTTGTATATGATTATTGTTATTTTTTTTAAACATGTAAAAACATTTTAGAGGAAAATGGACAAATAAAAATAAGGAACGGTTATAACAATTTATATTTATCTATTGTTATATATATATATATATATATATATATATATATATATATATATATATATATATATATATTTACGATTGATATAATCTTAACTAATTTTAAAAGAATTAATGGTGAGTATATTACTTTCTTACTTTACGTATTTGTTAGTTTTCAACCTCGAATATATTACTTGGGGAAAAAAGGAAAATTATTTCAGTATGGACCCCTAGATGATGCAGTGACATTTCATATTTGGAGGTAGCAAGCCTTATTCGTCACTCTCTCATGTGGGTAACGTGTAAACGAGTTGACTGTATAGATAGTGCCTTGCTGCTAGAGAGATGCTAGCTAGAGTCCTTGGTTGTGTTGAATTGTGATATCCAAAGTGCATTCTTTTGTACGAGTAAAAAACAAGAGAAATGAATAATAAAATAATGTGAAATTCATATTTTTATACTTTATTTTAATTCAAAACTTTCATTTCAATTCATTCTTTTTTTTCAATTCTTTCACTCTATGAATGGATCATAATATGGACCCTAATCAAAAATATTATTTGTAGCAATTTTAAACTACCATAAACTAAGTAAAAGTGTGTGTGTGAAAGAGGGGAATCTTCACCATTCATTTATAAGATGAGGGATCAAGTTAATCCAAAATGATAGAGTTATTTTTCATCTCTACCGTTCATTTGGACACCCCCAGCACCTATTTAGTTAACATCTCATTAGAAATAAAGATAGAAAAGAAATTAATTTGTGTATAATAGATGATAGAGCAATGTTACGATGGACCATCTTAACAAGCGGTCCACGATGAAGCACAATATTAAACGTCTAGATTAATCTTGTAACTATATGTCCTTCCAAGTCATATTTCTCCTAACCTCTTTCCATAATCCCTCTTTCCAAGTCATATTTCGGCTTCAAGATTTCAAGGTTTTTTTCCTATCCATTATTTATCAACTCCATCCTCTCCAACAACTTCATCTTCTTCTTCTTTGAAAATAATTATTGTAAATTGACAAGGAAATTGTGTATCCTCTATATGCTACAAAAGTATTGTAGAGAGTCCAAGTAATGATAGCTGAAACACTTCATCCTCACGAGCCTAACTTGGGAACTTGGTCTTCCACACCTTGCGCACCATCTTCCTATGCAAGCCTAACTAGAGGAGCTCTCCCTAAAGTTGTGGGAGTGGGTTGGTGGTTGTCGCGACTCCACCGCGTTCGATTAGAGTTTGATTGGTGGAGATAAGTTTAAGTTTGGATTGCTGATAAATCGAGATTCGATGGTGTTTTTGAATGATTTTTCATGTCAATTTGATTCATTGTAGCACACTTTTATTGGCAAAAATCATTGATTGTGGTTGGCTTGTCTAAGGCAAGAGGTGTTTAAGAGGTTTCATGTGAAAAAGAGCTAAAAATCATTAAGAGAAGATCGAGAATGTGAATTAAAACAATTTGGAGAGATGTTTCAAAAGCATTAAAGTCGTCATTCAAGCTCTAAAGATGGATTTGGGAAGATGCAAAGTTGGCTTAAGCGAGCCTTTGCAGGGATGACTTAAGCAACTCAATTTTTTGGAGGAACAAAAGAGTATTATTGTCACAACTTAAGTAATTTTGTAGGCGCATGGTATTTTTTTACACATCCCAACTTTGTACACGCGCAGTTATTTTGTATGGGTTGTAATTTTGTCTCCATGTGGCGCGCTTAAATAGAGAAATTAAGTTTCTCAAGATCTTTTTTGTCCTGTTCATGAAAATTATACACAGCGGTGGCCTAGGCATAGAGTGAGAGCACTTTTGGGTTGGAAAGAATGTGAGAAAAATTGTGGGGGCTTCTGATTGTTGGAGGTTATTATTTTGTTTGTTTGTGCCGATTGTTGGCTAAATCTCTCTTTTCTAGGGTTATGATATAATTCTCGGATGAATCACAAATTTACGTAATTGAAATTGTCTTTATTTAATCAATTATGTTGCTCTATTGTGCTTAATTTCTCATTAGAATTTGTCAATCTATGTTTTAGTTATTTGTGTGTTTGTGATAAGCTTTGTATGCATAATGAAATATTATAGAACAAATGAATTCTTTTAGAATGATGATTCATCAAACACATTTTAGAGATTTTTTTATTATCATTCTCTATGGGCTTATGTTTCCTAGTAATTTATTTCTTAATTTATCAAATTATAACTAAAGTAAGAGAAAGACTCTTGAAAGTGTTTAGCCAAAATCTCTTTAACAACCTTAAGAGAAGTAAGTAATGTTGGAATTTTCTATTCCAACAATTAATGTGGGCTAATATTATAAGATAATTATATTAGATATTTATCATTAGTGAGTTTTATTTTATGTGATCAAATTAAGTGAGTCCGTTAGACAACCAAATCAGATGATATGAACTTAAATCAGTAGATGTCAATGTTGGCCCATTAGGAGATAATGAAAATCCTATTAGGTTAATACGCTATAAAAAGGCTATGGTCCCCAATATACCGAGCTAACACATATGGTTTTTCTCTTCTCCCCATCTGAAGAGTTACGAAAGTCCTATTAAGGAATAAAGTTTCGATTGAGGAAGAACCATGAAGCCACCGGTTACCTACGAATTCAGATTCCACTGCGTTTGTTGATTAATCATTATGAATCCAGGTATTCCTAAAACTCTTCGTGCTAATCTAACGTAATGTGTTCTTAACAGTTATTGATATTTTATAAGGATTCTCTAAAATTTCAACAAGTAATGGATAAACATTAAGAATTCAATTAACGTAAAATTGAGGGAATTCAATTGTAAGATTTTATCATAACCATAAGCCTTTTTATTTGATAAATTCATTATACTATCTCTAATTGCTCTAGAATATTGCTTTATGCCAAAATAATTGACACAAATCCTTCAACTTTTCATAAAATCCAAAATGTTTAGTTTTATGTAAATTAAATTATTTGAGAACATAATTAGTCTCTAGGATACAATATTTGAACTTTTAAAATTCACGATACTAGTGCATAAGCTACACTTGTTCATAGCAAACATATTTTACACATCAATTGATTCAGGTCACATTCTTCGTTGGGCTTACGATTGGTTAGTTCACTTTCACATTTGATCCTACAAGTTTCACAGTCTCCACAATCAAATCCTGAAACTCCGCCCCTAATGCTTAGAGTTGCCTACTCCCCCACATTCACCAGACACCCTAGTCGATAGTACAAAGACACCACCATTTTATGCATCTCATTGCAGCGAAGATTGCACACAAAATCCAGTGTGGTGTTGCTCATCACTATGTTATGAGCGAGAGGAAGAAGATGAAATGCCTTGGTTCGAGGTCAAGGTCCCTCCTACTAAACTAAGCTTTCTTGGAATATTTCTCTGCTTTTTATTCATGTAAGCCAAGCCTTTATATACAATTGTGCTTGAACTGCTACAATGCGTAACTACTTTGCAGTGCCATTACAACAAACTAACATCTCGTAACTAACTAACTAATAGCCGTTAGACAGTTAGTTAGCTTCAGCAGCAAGAAGAAGGAGGAAGACTCTTCGGATGCATGCATGGATACCAGTTAGTTAGGGACCGTTAGACAGTTACGCTAGGCCGTTATTCTGTTATCGCAAGATAGTTGCTGCCATTGCAGGCCTTAGCAATGTAAGACCCGTGTATAAAAGGAAAGCTCATTCATGAATAAAACGCAGAGAAATCATTTCCCAGTATTAGCTTAGTGTAGTTATCTCTCTCTCTCCTCTGCTCATAACAATTGGTCCGACCTGTCGCCCATGACTTCCTTCCATGGCTGCCATACCACCCTCCACTACCTCAACCCATACCACTCACCATACGAAGCGCCCATGGCCGCCTACCACCATCCACACTACCTGTCGTACGAAGCCTCCATGGCTGCCCTCCACAACTGCAAGACCACCCTCCACTACCACCCACAACACCACCTTGAATTTTTGTCCACCACCGAGGACCGCCTTGAGGCTGCCTTAGCCAAACTTACCCTCAGCCAACACAACCTCGCCGCTTCCATCGACACCCTGGCCACCACCATCGACAACCTTCTTCAGCGACTGCCTTGCAATCTCACTCCACATTTTTCATCTTCCTTTCCGTCGCCGCCTCCGCCGCAGACTCCCCTGCTCAAGCCAACTCCATCACACATGTGCACCGCATTCACGACCGTACCACCTCCGCCAATCATGATGCCTCCGTCGCCACCTCCACCAGCCACGACGCCTCCGCCGCCACCTCCACTTTTTACACCCATACAGTCGTCCCCCACAACCTTGTCGGGTCCGCTTCCCATTGTGATTATTTCCCTCCTTGTTAACAGCAACTCCCACGTGTCCTCTGACCGCCGCAGGATTACCATCATCGAGCCCACAAGGAGCACTCCAGCTGCTGCAAAGAGCTCGACCACCCCTTCCTCCTCATCATCTTCGTCATTCTCGTAACTGCCAAATGGCTCTGTCTCCGTAACAATTTTCAGCCACTCATTCCTTCACCCATTTTCATTTGGGATTCAAGTTTTATTTTCTGCATCCCATCACCTTGAGGACAAGGTGATTTTCCCAGGGTGGGATAATGATAGCATCAGCAGCAGGAAGAAGGAGGAAGACTCTTCAGATGCATGCATGAATACCAATTAGTTAGGGACCGTTAGACAGTTATGTTAGGTCGTTATTCTGTTATCGCAAGATAGTTGCTGGCATTGTAGGCCTTAGCAATGTAAGACCCGTGTATAAAAGGAAAGTTCATTCATGAATAAAATGCAGAGAAATCATTTCCCAATATTAGCTTAGTGTAGTTATCTCTCTTTCCTCTGCTCATAACACACTATCTCCCGCACACACTTTCCTTCATATATTATGGTGCTATTAATTATTAAGAGGAGAAAATGAAGGGAAATGATGAGTTGATAAGGAAAGGAGATGAAAAAATGAGAAAAAATATTGTCGCCGTCAGAGGGGAGGGGTGGCTCAAATCTAGGAAGGGTGAAGAAATATGATGTGAAGGGTGTGCCATATTAAAATGAAGGTGATCTTACAAGTGTGGTTGATCTCATGAGAAAACAAATCTTATAATATTGTTGTTTTAATTTTATGATACATTAGTCTTCAAAAATTACTCTTAAAAATGTTCAAAAGTTACTCTCCTCTTAGTCGTCAAGATAAGACAGATACTTCATAAGTAGGTAATTTTGTTTGCATATTTGTTTTGTTTTTATTTATAAGATTAATTATATATTAAAAGAAAATCAAATTGTTTGATCGATGAGCATTGAGGAATAGCATCTATGGATCAAACATGTTATTTTATTTTACTTGATCATAAAAATGCTTTATTAATTTCTTAACAATACTTATAAAAGAAAATTATGATATCTTTGACTTTTCTTAATTTTTACTTAATGATTTCACTATTTTCATTATTATATTATGTGTCTTCCTATATTAAATTAAATTATAAACCTAAAAAATCGTAAACGAACCTAGAAACGGGATTAAACAAAGGCTCATTTCAAGATAAAAGTTAAAAGGAAAAATTATTATCTGTTTTTAAACAAGGAACAAAGGGTAAAGAAATGAAAACAAAGAAGTAAAGTTATATAATTTTTTATTATTAAAAGCTGGAAATTATTCTCAAATGAAATTGGTAGATCAGAAACCTAGTGAATCATGCTGCTCGTGTCATTAACGAATCAAAATAAATAAAAACCAAAAGGAATAAAAAAAAAAATACTGCTCTAACTAGCTATTACTATGGCTCGAACCTCTTCTATTAATCTTAATTGTAGTCGATGGATGGATTTTCGAATGATAAGATACTGATGTCTCACATGTAAACCAACATTCAGATACATAAATATTCAATTAGAAGTTATGAGGTTCATCATAAAAGTTGGATGATCATGCAGGGGTATGCCACTTTATATAGTGATTTGTCACAGTAAAAAATAAGGAAAGCAAAATATGTAAATGGGAAAAGTAATAACCCATCATGCACTAGCAGGGGTATGCCCCTTTATATGCATATATTGATGAATTTATACTTTTTTAATAATTATTTGTTAATAAGAATACTTCTCGAGTTAATATATATATATATAGATAATAATCTACGTATAACATGATATATATTGATATATTTTTTTTAAAAATGTTACATTTATTTTTATTTTTAAGATTCAATTACATTATTTATCAGGATTAAAGGAAATACTTAATTTAGTTTATAGATCAATAAATTTGTCTTAAATTTTTATTTTATTTTTTTAAAACTATTCTTTTCATTATTACCGGTTTCTTCAGTCTAATTGTTTTTTTTTATGTAGTCTAATTGTTTGTTAGTATATGAGTATTTTAAATTAAAAATAATTAATGAAAAAGTCATTATGGTTTGATTCTCATGAAAAAGGAATACAAAAAGACATTGTTTTTAATTTGGGTTTTATAAATAAAAATAAAGATAGTACTATAAGGTATAAAATATATTCTAATTTAATTTATATTCTTTAATTTTATAATTTAATTTATATTCTTTAATTTTATAATTTAATTATAAATAATATTAACATGTATATATTGCATTAACAAATCAAGTTAATCTGGTCTCATATATATATTTATGAGTTTTAATTGAATCAAATAAAAATTAAGATAAACCAATGCATCATAATCCGCAATGTGATCATTACCGCTAATTAGTATAATCTTGGACTAATTTTAAAATTTAAATTGTTAATCAATTATATACATCCATACACACACTGCCTATATTTTTTTTCTATGAAAGGTACATAAGATCAAATTGCATTATAGGGAAATTTCAGCTTCTAGATACTTTAATTTTCATAAAAAAGAAAAAGGCTTCTAGATACTTTCATTATCCAAGCTAGCTTAATTAAATTAACCCTCGTTTAATTGATGTTCAGCTTCTGCGACAGTTTGTTTAACTGTCCACATCAGATGTTAATTACTTCATAGAATAACACAGTGACATTATTAGGGCATATTATTATCCATTTTTCTGGACTTCTTTAATGTTATTGTGATTCCGCCGCTCAGTTTACTTTCCCTTGCATGCCAAGTGATACGCTGAATTGTCAGTGTCGACAAAGTCGTCAATTTTTTATTTTTTTTATGGAATTAATTAATTAATCAATTTTTTTTATATATATTATTTTTAAGGAAACGACCACACAACATGTTCATTGACTTTATAATGCACAGAATGATGACACGTGGAATGGCCCCACGTAACGTACTCCCCGTGTTTACGGAATTGTCCTCGTTTGGCACACCGTTTTGATTGGTATTATGTAACACCGCGGTTTTCACCATCACCTAAATTTTCTCTTGCAACGCACACAAAGTTTGAGAGCCCAAGTTATTTGGAAGATGCCAACCTCGTTACTTATTTTTCAACCAAACAATGGAAAGAGTAATAGAAAACGGATTCCTCCATTTACATGTTGGTCCCACCCTAATCTAGTTGTTTATCTCCACACATGCAATTAACAAGGTTATCCACTTATTTGAGATTAATCCTATTTTTGTACTTTTATATTTACAATTGGCCACGTACGAAGACATTTTTTTTATAAAATTATATTGTTAGGTTTTGTAAAATTACATAAATATTTTTTATTTTTTAATTATTACAAAACTTTCTTTTGTAGAAGATGTTAATGTAACGTATAAATTAATAGAATGTCAGTATAATGTTTTTTGAATATTAAAAGAGTGTTAGTAAAACATATAAGAAAACGTCAATGTGATATTTTTAAATATAAAGAAAGATTAGTGTAAAAACAGAAGGAAAAAAAAAAAAAAAAGCAATGTTGTGTGTAACTAAAATTAAAAGGCTTAGTAGATGCGAGCTCTCTTCTATGTCTGATTAACCTATTTAAGTTAAGATAGTTACTAGTTTGGACCATCGTCCATCAAGAACAAAAAATTTCTGTTTATGTAGTTTTATTTTCTAAATGTAAACTCAAAACCACTTATTAAATTATAAGAATTTGCTTCGTACGGTTATACCAACCGCTCTACGCGCTAGGTGGTATTAGCCTAGAGAGAGATACACACGAGTGTTTTATTTTCAACATTTTTTCTCCTAGCCTCCATATTAGTTGACTTATTTGTAGTTTCCACTCTCCAACAACAATGTAAAAGGGGGAAATTTACTATACATATGGAAATTTCATTTGGAAGGGATATATAGAATTTCTTCTATCTGCTTCTTCGAGAATTCTTAGCTGGGTTTCTGCATCTGTTTTCGTGCTTGTTTTGAAGGTCTTGGGGTGTTATGCCATGTAATCTTATGGGTATTTTGAACTTGACAAAGGTGGTTACACGATATTTATTCTGTGATGAAACAAATATACTGTAACCACTGCACCTATTCTTGGGTAGTGTTTCTTATTTCGTATGTGGTTGGATATTCCTTATACCCCTATTATATATATATATATATATATATATATATATATATATATATATATATATATTTTGCTAATAAAAAATATTTGGAAGGGATATATAAAATCCCCTCTTGGTACACTATAAACCAAAAAGTCAGAAACATAGGAATGAGGTTTGTCCTAGAAGATTTGAAATTTCCTTAACTTCATCAATTCTAAATCATATATTATTAAAAGTATGACTAGTATATATCTCTTATAGAATTGTATCATCTTTCAAATTGCAATATCTATTTAGGCTTTTTTTATTTGGTGGACCCTCTAATATTTTCATTCCAATTTCCCTTCACTAGCATTTTCAGATGGTAACCCCATAGATATGCCAGGCCTATATATTATAAGTCCTTGTGTTGGTTGTTAATAATATGCATATCCGTCCAATTCATTTAAATGATGTTTTGCCATTTTATAAACAACAAGATGAATTAATTCATGTAAGATCTACATCTTCTAGAAACCAATCCAATTAAGGTCGTAAGCATGCCAACCAAGTATGATTTTCAATATCTGAAGAACAAACACGCAGGAAAAAACAATAAAAAAAGTACAAATTACTTGCTTACACACCTTTTCCCTAAAAAAGAAATAGTACAACTACAAACACGTCGTACGTGTGACAGAATTGTCCTCTGACTAGATCACTCGGGAATGGGACATATTACTCTTTTGTACTATCTTCATAGTAAAACATTTTATATGTGCACAAACACGTCGTACGTGCTTTTTTTTTTTCATCTAAAGCGACACAAATTTCAATGATAAAATTTAAGATCGATCGCAATTTATTTGAACACAAACGCCCTCTATATATATTAAATAATTCAAATTTAGTTCTATCAAAATCAATTTTATTCAGCTTTCAAATAAACAGCTGGCACTACGAAAAGTAGTCTAGATCAATGGAGAAAAGCAGAAGGGCATACCCAAACATTAATTTGAGTTTCAGAAATTAAGGTCAACGAAAACCGAACAAAACAAAGAAGAAAATATGGTTCAATTAAGAGAGCAGTATGAAATCATAGCAGCTTCCGGAACCGTGACAGTGTGTAATTCTTTACCAAATAGTAGAAATTAGAAAATGAAAGGAAATGTTGAGGTGCTTTCGCAATTGAAAAGATCGAAATATGACAAGTCAAAGTTTCTTTGCCCAATTTGTCACCATTTAACAAATGCATGAACACGTCAAAAAAATGCATAAAAGTCAAGAGGGGTAGTTACGTCATTTGCGTTTAACCAACACCTTAGACTTGGGATACTCGCTTCCCCGTTATCAAATAATCAAATAATATTAAACAATTGGTTCAGATCTTTGGCCAAACAATTACAACCCCTTCATTCCTATGTCTATATATATTATATACAAAAAAGAAGAAAATCCATGGCATATAGGACCTAGACAATTAATCAAAAACAACTTTATAGGAAAAAAATCAACATTGGGTTAGTATATAAAAAGGAGCTGAAAGCCTCTTTTCTCTCTAAACATAGTTGAAGATTTTGAATACAACCTCTCTACCATTCCCACAAAAGTCTTAAACCCATTTTCCATTTCTACAAACCCTATCTCTCTTCATACCTAATACATACAAATATCTCACCAAGTGTCCAACCTTCCTCAAGTACGTATATATCTCTATACAAACACTTTGGGAGCAAAGTATAGCTATGAGATTGTAGGCTAATTACTATATCATAAAGAACCATTTCAAGTTTGAATTCATTCATTTCATTCTTTTCTCAGTATTCATCAACAATGACCCTTATGAAAATCCTATGGAAATCACTCTTCCCCGGTTGTTACAAGGGTGAATATCCCTCTCCAAAGCCAAAGAAAGTGGTGGCTACAAAGCCAAATTCTTCACACAGGATTTCTGTGACGGATTTGAGTTATCCAAGCACGACTCTTTCGGAGGATCTCTCTATTTCTCTAGCGGGGACCAACCTCCATGTTTTCTCAATCGCTGAGCTCAAGATTATCACTCAACAATTCTCTTCTAGCAATTTTCTTGGAGAAGGTGGGTTCGGACCGGTTCATAAGGGGTTCATTGATGACAAGCTTAGGCATGGCCTCAAGGCTCAACCCGTGGCTGTTAAGCTCTTGAACTTGGATGGCTCGCAGGGCCACAAAGAGTGGTTGGTATGTATGCTCCTTTGCTTTCTTTCTCGTAACTATCATGGTCCTATCTATTTCGATCGTGCAGCATATTTGTGGTCTTAATCAAAAATATGCAGACATGGTCTAATAATGAGTGCCTTTAGAGACATTTGCTTAATTAGAACGTGCATAGTTAAGTTGATGAAAGTGGCTTCTTATTCTTTCATGATTTTTTAAAATGTTTCGATAAATTCATGATAAAGCTTATTAAAAACAAATGGAGGTTAGGTAGAGGGTTGGCTATTCAAATTTTCGTAAAGAGAAATACTTGCATTTTTTTTTACTTCATTTAATTAGGTTTGCCTTTATCAAAATTGTCTACTAAAAAAAATACTTGTGACAAAAAAATGGTAAAGCTTATATTACAAATACTTTATTAAATTAAATGTTTACCGCATAAGTTCTCATACAACAAGTTATTATTGTAGAAACACTTAATTAAGTTGCTTACTAAAATAATTAACGTGGCATGCATATTTTAATAGATAGTTTGATTAAGTGTTTAATTGGATGAGGCAATCATTAAATGAAACAACTCTATCAAGTTGAAGGTAAAATTTATTGAAATAAATTTTATATTTTATAATTTTCCCTAAACTAATAATAAGTTAACAATATTTTATATGAATGCATGTCACGGATTATTTTATAAATTTATATAATAAGGTCTTTAAGATTACGCGCCTTTAATTTGATCGGTTCTGACCTTTTGGTTTTGTGCTGACGACAGACTGAGGTTGTTTTTCTGGGGCAACTTAGGCATCCACATCTCGTGAAGCTGATAGGATACTGTTGTGAAGAAGAACACAGGGTTTTGGTGTATGAATATTTACCAAGAGGAAGCTTGGAGAATCAATTATTTAGAAGTAAGATTTTTGTTATGACAATAAGTACCCAATACTCCTTATTAATGTATTCATGCAATAAGCCTAAATTATTCTTGAAGAACTAATTAATTAACCTCATATTATTCTTTATTGTGGCAATTAATTCAGGATTCTCAGCATCACTTCCATGGTCAACGAGAATGAAAATTGCTGTTGGAGCTGCGAAGGGCCTAGCCTTTCTTCATGAGGCTGAGAAGCCAGTCATCTATAGAGATTTCAAAGCTTCCAACATCTTGTTAGACTCTGTAAGTGTCACTTTTACTTCTACTGTTCCATTGTATAGAGAAGTTCATATCACCTTTCTATATGTGTTCATTTGATTTAACATCTTATAAGGAGTGTAAAGGAATTTTAAAAAAAATAATGTGAAATAGATATAAGATATTCTTATATTCTTCAAGGATTGCTCTTATATGGGATATAATGTTGTTCTTAATACTCACTCTTCTCATTTAATATTCTTTCAGGATTACAATGCAAAGTTATCTGATTTTGGGTTGGCAAAAGACGGTCCCGAAGGAGATGACACCCACGTTTCAACCCGAGTTATGGGTACACACGGCTACGCAGCTCCAGAATATGTCATGACAGGTAACCTTACAACTTTAAATTTTCAATTAATCCAATTTCCATATAATAATAGTAATAATACCAAAAGATAACATAATCATGATAATTAAAGATTTATAAGTCATTTTCTTATAAAAAAAAAAAAGTGTAACATTTAATCTTAACAATGTACTAATTTCCAATAAAATTTTATAACTATTTCTTAACTCAAGTAAAGCCGTAATATTAATTAATAAAGGTCAAATATGCTTTCGGTTTGTACTTTTAGTGAAATTTTTTTTTCCTGAATTTAAACTTTAATCAATTTAGTACCTAAATTTTATAAGAAATAATGGTTTTTATCATTCTTCATTCACGATAAAAAATCATATTTGATAAGAGACAAAAATCATTACTTTTATGAAATTTAGGAATTAAATTTATCAAGATTAAAGTATGAAAACTAATATTAATTTTTACTGAAAATACAAAGATTAAAAATATATTTTATCCAAATAATAATATAATATATAATTAGTAGTTAATCATGCACTTGATGAGCTAGAATTCTTGTAGCTAACTCAAATTTACAATACTTTTTTTTTATAGGTCACTTGACAGCAATGAGTGATGTGTATAGTTTTGGAGTAGTGCTATTGGAGCTGTTAACAGGAAGAAGGTCAGTGGACAAAAACCGGCCTCCAAGGGAGCAAAACCTAGTGGAGTGGGCAAGGCCAATGCTAAACGATTCAAGGAAACTCAGCAGAATAATGGATCCTAGACTTGAAGGCCAATATTCAGAAATGGGAACAAAAAAAGCAGCAGCATTGGCATACCAATGCCTCAGCCACAGGCCAAGGAGCAGACCCTCAATGAGCACAGTGGTCAAGACCCTTGAGCCACTTCAAGATTTTGATGACATTCCAATTGGAACATTTGTGTACACAGCTCCACCAGATAATAATAATGAAGTGCAGCATAAGGATCAATGTGAGACACCTAAGAGGAGGGAAAATAATAATAATGGTCACAATATTCATAGGAATGGCCACAGGCATCATCCACTTAAATCCCCCAAGGCCCCAAGGTCACAATCACAATCACAATCACAGTCACATTTACGTCCAAATGACCACAAACACAGAAATGGAAGAGGAAGTGGACCAAATTCTCCTCCATCACATGTGAAAATAATTAGGCCAGGAGTTATTGCTTGTTAGGAGGCATAAATTGATAACTTATTATATTTTGTACATATACATACATAGAGATATTTTCCCTCTAAATTGGTTAGTTTTGTGTACTGTATACCAACTAGCTAGCTACTAGGCCCCGTGTAATGATGCATACATATATCATGCCAAGAAAAAACAGACAAAGACACAAGAGGAGAGTGAGCGTGCAAGTATATATAGAATATATATGGTCCACACATGGAAAACATGCTTGAGTTAATTTTTTTCTATAGTAATTTAATTTCTTCAATTAATTAGGAAAGGATTAGGGAAAGTTCTTCGATTATTTTAAGTTGTGTATATAAATATTGTGATGAGGTTTTCTTCTGGACGAATCAAAAGACTGGTTCAATAATTGGACAATTACCAACTACGAGTTGTTGAACAAATTTAGATATGATCTTTCAACAAGAGAGGGGGTTACAGCTAAGAGATTTGACCAAACAACACGTAATATTGAATATGATGGTGAGTAACATGCCACTACGTAAGCTAATTCTAGATATACTAGTACTAATACTAATATTTATCAAAGTGGAGACAGAAAGGAAAGCCTCCCTCGTATGCGCACTTGATGATTAAATAACTAAACCTATGATTATCTCTTTCGTCAAAAGAAAGATAATCATTACGTATGATGATGATGATGGGGTTGGGGGGAATGCTTAGAAAAACAAAAGTAATTGGAGTACCCTACTAGTCTATTCGACACAAGAATTTTAAAATTGGATTGTTAATTTAACAATTCAAGGCATTGGTTCAAACTTTAATAGTGTAATCGAATCTGCTTGTAATAATAATAATAATAATAATAATAATAATAATAATAATAATACTTAATTGGTTCACTAGTTTTACACTCTAATTAATCAGCCGGTCCATTTTCCATAATAGTGATTTAACATCCAATAAAGAGAAATAGATCTAGATAGAAAAGTTTTAACATCAAGGCTATATCTCCAAGGACTGGTCTCTGATTATGAAAACTGCCTCTCTAGTTAGAATCAAGTCCTAATCAAAACCATCATATTATGCAAATTTGAGATTGAAAGCACAAAATTTTCTAAAAGATAAATTATGTAACGATGGAGAATACGGAACTAGCTAGGTTCGAATTGGTGTTTAGATCAGTGATCCATGGATTCTAAAGCCTGCATGGATGTTTAGGGCAACTAATCCAAATGGATTTGGTGACTCAAGGCTATTAGTCTCAACTCTTTTAGACCAAGAGAACGTCAATGGAATGTACATTTGGTTACACATTTATTTTTCCCTTTACCTATATATGACTTTTAGGTTGTTCGTATCTCAGATCACAATTCATCACAGCACCCAAGTTATAATATGGCAATTTAGCTCTAGCGATACTTTTATTTAAAATGTGTTTATGATCAATTTTAAGGATGGACTAGCGGTTTAATAATTTAGCAGGAGGTCTAGTGCTGCTATAAAAGAGAGAACACAAAAGGGAAATATAAATAAGATGGAAAAAAAAAAAAGAATATATAATTATGTTTATATTAACCTCATCTTATATGCACTACATCAACATGTTTGCATCAGCTTTGGAAATACACATAAGAGTCATTTTTCATCTCAAATTAATATAAGAACATAAAATTAGCTGCTTTGTGTAGATGTTTTATTGTATTCCCTTTTTGCCTTTCTTTAATATATCTTTCTGATTTCTTAAAAAAAATGCTTAGTTGAGAAAAAGGAAACAAACACACTACTATAGGTCAAGTTTTAAAAATAGTTCACCACTACAATTTCAACCAGAATGTCAAGATTTTTTAAAATGCGGGCAACCACAATGCCGCAATTGTGGTGGCATTATACATAAGCAAATTTCTACAGTGCTAATATCATGAAATGCATTTATTCACAAATCCTCACAGTATCATAAAATGCGACAAAACCTTACTAAAAGGCATGTTTAGAGTATTTTCTTATAGCATTTAATGTACCTTCAAATTAAGTTAGACATTTTCTAAACCAAAGGGTGTGCCTTCAAAGTTTGATATCTTCTAAACCAAAAGTGGGGCGGGGCCTAAATCCTTTTGCCAGCTATACAAACGGGAAAGAAAGAAGAATAATGATAAAAAAAAAAAAAAGGTGAGAAATACCTTTAACAAATATTATTTTAAATTTTTATTTCTTGTGTATCAGTTTCTATTGCCTACAAAGGTATTCGATCGACCAATGCAAAAGAAATTAATGAAATAAGATAGATATTAATGTTCCGTTTATTTAATGTTACAAATTAGAAACTATTTAAATAAATAAATAATATTTTAGCTTTCTCAAAATATTAAAATAAATATTTTAATATTTTTGCTTTTTCAAATTTATATAATCATTATAATTTTTTTATACCCACTTTTTAACAGAAAAAAAAAATCTTCAGAAAAATTACAAAGAACAAACGCAAAAGGCACAAAACTAGAGTGATCCTTCTTGCAGGTATTAACAAATGTGTTAGCCATCCAAACAAACTAGAATGTCTACGGTCAAACCCTTCTTTACCCTATTGAAATTATCAACACTTTGTTGCATACCAATTAAAGACCGTGTTTAACATGTTTTTGGATTTGGATTTTTTAAAACAAAATCTTGAATTCGAATATTGTGAAAAAAGAAAAAAAATAATTAAAAAGAAAAACTTTGTCAAAAGAACTGAGTTAATTAATTTTTGGGATAGATATTAATCATCAATAAAATTGATAGATAATTGGTATATGTAACATGATTATTCAAATTACTATGTGTCTGAATTAAATAAATAAAAAGGATGAGCCGTTTAAAATGTTCGAACCAAAACCCCAGCAAAAACTAGTATGTTCTTCAAACGTGAAACCAAAAATGGTTTATGTAGAAACGAAGATTTAAGTGGTTTCATCACTTCCTGAAACTTCTTATGTTGTTGCCACCGAAACAACCATCAGGGGTTTTGCCCCATTAAATGGTTTTCATGATGATCTATATATATAAAAAATTCAAGCTACCATTTTCCCATTAATATATATATATATGTGTGCGCTCTATTAATTCCTACATTTGTCTCCACTACTGTATACCTATTTAGTAGTTAGAAAACCTACGTGGGATTTTCATTCAGGGTTGTGTAGTGTTCACAAAACAAAATTAGAAGATTTTTCCTTTCTGAAGGAAAAATAATGGACCGAGACAAAAGTATAGATAAAGCAATCAAATTGCGAAGGCATCGTCACCAAAGAAGAAACAATGAATGGAGTTCGCTGCCATCATAGTCAAGTGGCTGGTTTTTGTTGCTTTCTTCTTGTAATCGTACTATTGTCCTTAGTTTTTTTTTTTTTTTTTTTGTCTTTTATCTCATTTTAGGCTTATGATGATAAGTAGAAAGTAGACAAATTTACGTCAGAAGGTCCTTTTTATAAACTATTTATATAATAGGGTCTATTTTGAAAGTTTTTACGAACGGGGTCTGTTTTGCATGGAAGTCGTCAGTGTCATTAGCGATAACAAGGAATCGTCATTGTCATTGGCGAGAAAGGAGATGGCATGGATAGTCCCACCTTGACGAGACAGGCTGATGTTGCCGTCCCACCATTGCTACTGGCGAGTCTGGTGATGTGGAGCGCCAATGCTTCTTGCGATATAGGTTGCAAGCTAGTGGTTTCTCACCACTTGAAATGGTGAGGCTGGTGTCGGGGATTCTGGTTTCCTTTAAATAGATAGTTTTTGCCTTGAAAATTTGTAGTGATTACCGAAGAGAGAAAGAAAGAAAGCACAAAGCGTGTTGAGTCAATAATTTATAAATCTTGCATTCATTCTCTTTAAATAGCCAGTTTTGCGTTGAAGTTTCTGATTTCATCCTTCACAATTGTATTTATTTGAAGTAACAATTGTTATTGTTGTTCAGTCAATAATTTACAAGTCTTGCATTCATTCTCTTTCAAGTTAAGTTTTTGAATAATTTTTATCATTTACAAATTATTTATTTTGAAGTAATAATTTGTGTGGTTAGAATCAAATTTGAAGCTGAAGTTTAAGTGTAGTAATTTTTGGAATTAGATTTTTTATTTTAAAATTATTACGAGTAATTATTTATAAGTCTTTGTTGATGGTTTTTATGCCTTAGAAATTTTTATGTGTGACCCTTCCAGTTTTTTAAGTTAAAGAATTATTCACAAATTATTTGATTGGAGTAATAATTTTTTTGTTAGAATGAAGTTTTAATCTCTAGTTTAAGTTTAATAGAGTAAGCAAATAGATTTTTTTATTTTTATCATTCACAAATTATTTATTTGAAGTAATAATTTTTTTGTTAGAATAAAATTTTAAGCTGAAATTTAAGTGTATTAATTTTTGTAATTAGAATTTTTATTTTTAATTTATTTTTATTAGATTAATTATTTATAAGCCTTAGTTGATGTTTTTTCTGCCTTAAAAATATTTACGTGATTCCCTTCCAATTTTTGAAGTTAAGGAATTATCCAAAAATTATTTAATTGGAGTAATAATTTTTAATGTCTAGAAGAATTATACGCGTTCTAATGGGAGAGTTTTTTTATGGAAGAAAGGTGGTGCAACGGTCACATTATTCTCACCATTAGTAATGGCAATATATGTTCAAAAAAGCTGGTCTTCTACTGTTGCCTCTGCAACCTGCTGCTGCAACTGCAACCCTAGTATGCCCGTGTTGTGCTTGTCTCGCCAATGGGAAGGGCGATACGCTCCACGTCATCAGACTCGCCAAGAGCAATGACGGGACAACCACGTTAGCCTGTCTCGCCAACCGCGATGACGGGACCGTCCATGTCATCTCCTTTTTTGTCAATGACAATGACGGTTGACACTAGCGCCTTCCATGCAAAACCGATCTCCTTCGAAAAAACTTTTGAAACAAACCTTATTACGTAAATAGTTTATAAAAAAGACTCTCTAATGTAAATTTGCCTAGAGAGTACTATTGCAGGAACTGGCTACAGAAAAACAAAAGGGTAAAGTGGACCTTTGGTTTCGAATTTGGTAAAAAATGCGAGAATTTAGATGAAATATGTATTCTTATTTAAAAAATGCGAGAATTTATTTAAAACTCAAACAAGCAACGCCATAAGGGAGAGACTAAGGTAATAGATTTTCTTGACGAAAAAAAAGTAATAGATATTTTAGTGTATGAGATATTTATAATGTATGTCATTGACTTGAAGCATGGTGTATGTTTCTTTTCTTGAGATAGAAAGAACTCAAAGAAGTATAGATAAACAAATCTCTACTCTCTCTCTCTCTAGTGTTGTTATACGGTTTATGTTTGAAAAATAGATTATAATTTTATCAAAGGAATGAAAGGATGACTAGAATTTACCGGTTATACTTAATAAGTAGTATTTAAATACATTTTTTTTCTTGTATCACAATTGTGTGACTTTGGTCCTTAGATTTTAATGGCACAAATTGAGTACTGTTGTAATAATGAAATTTTAGTCTCTCCATTAATCTTCTATTAAATATTTAACAAATTTTACTAACATGACACTAGATAAAAATGTGTGTTATAATTAAAGTGTTGTTAGTCAGATATGTTGAGCAACATATCAATAATTATGTCAACAAAATCTATTAAATATTTGATGGAGAATTGACGCAGACTAAAATCATATAATTTTTATATAGAAAGACTAAATTCACACAATTTAAACTTCAAACTCCAAAATTGCACAGATATAAAATCAAAGGGATCAAACTATTATGGCTTTTATAAAATATTTTTTTTACCTCAATCCTTCAAGTTGATTTCAAACCAACTAAAAGTATAAGGGTTTTCTGAGAAAAAAAAAAACATCTGTTACTTTTTTCCATCTTTTATGTAACAATTGCTTTCTTTTTTTATATAAAAGTTCTTCGCATAAAATCGACTTAAAAGCTTTTGTTAACAAAATTACTAGTGATAAAAAAAATCATATTTCCCATCATAACATCCTATTTTCCAACAAAAAGACTAAGGTCCAACATAAACCAATCAAATTGCAGAAGCTAAAAGGCCTTGGGCACTAAAATACAAGGAAAATTCTTTTTACATTTGTTTTACTCATTGCGCCTCTCCCTTTTTTTTTAATTTTTCTGAAATTAGTTTTCGCAGTATATTTTACATTCCAAAAAATAATTTTCAAAATACAAGTAAGGAACGTAAAGGAAAAAAAAACGAGCGAATAGAATGTACCCTACCCAAACACAAAGGAACAATTGTTTTTTAAAAGGCCTCTTTATTTCCTTCTCGTGGCCATCATTTTCTCCTTATTATATATTTTTCTTTTAGTGTTTCCCATATTTCAATTTTGGTTCATTGAAAAATAGGAATCATGTATCTTTGGATTAAAATAAAAGGCAAGCTTAATGTATTTGTTTATCTGTAAGAATTAAAAACATGTATCAAGAAATTTATAATAAATTATGTATTTTTGTTTAAACAACTGAGTTAGACTTTCTTAATAGACAATCTAAACATATAAAAAAAAAATATAAGACAAGTTGTATTCTTTATTTTTATTGAAATATCTCCTTTTGAAGATATTTGAAATAAGAAAACAAGATATTATAACTTTTTGCTCATTTATTTTATATTTTAAAATCTAAAAATACTCTATATAGGCAAGGGCGGATTATTATGCATGTTTCTTTAAGTAGTCCCTTCAAGGCAAAAACAGTTAGTGGCCCAACGGACTGCTCTTGTGGTACATAACAGCTGTTAACGAACGGGGTGGGTATTTGATCAGATATTGGTCCCAATTAAACTGCTCTTGCTCCAGCCAAGAGCAAATATCAAAATATACTCTCTCACTCCACCCTATGTATCCTTTCCTTTCCTTTTTTCATTCATTTTATCCATTTTTTCATGTACAATGGAATCACCATTTCCTTTTACAAAGTTTTTTGCATCCCCTCTAATGTAACAAAATCATGATTTTGTTGTACATTTTATGGAAGGATAATTCTAAATTTTTTGAATGATTGTAGGGGCCAATAGCAAAGTCATTGGGGTCAATAGCAACTCATTATTAGATATTAGGCTGAAAAGGCCCTTTTAAAAATGCATAGGAAACAACTATTCTCACTACCTATTTTGCTATTGACATTATCAACCATTGCAATTTGACCATTCTACCCTTCTTCCTTTTTCCTACACCCCCAACTCTTCTCCCTTCCTCTCACTTTCCCCTTCCTCTTTCATAACACACCCAACCCTTATTCGTCCCTCTCTTATTTCTCCATCACTTCTCTTCTCTCTCATTCCCTTAGACCATTGGTAATTTTTTTACACAATGAAATCATATTTTTGTATTTTTAAAATTTTCTATAATATCACAAAAACATGTTTTTGTTGTTTTTTCTTTTGCAAAATAATTTACAAAATGAAAATGTGTTTTTGTTGTGTAGGTATACAACGGAAGCATGTTTCCATTTTGTAAAGTTTATCAGAAAAAAAATAA
Organism: Glycine max; assembly: GCF_000004515.6. Taxonomy (NCBI): domain Eukaryota; kingdom Viridiplantae; phylum Streptophyta; class Magnoliopsida; order Fabales; family Fabaceae; genus Glycine; species Glycine max. The sequence goes on from NC_038245.2 coordinate 7,087,443, forward strand.
CAATGGAAACACATTTCCATTGTACATTGATAGTTACACAATAGAAACGTGTTTCCATTGAGAAAATGGGTGTGAGAAAAAAACACAATGTAAACACATTTTCATTGTTATTACCAATGTAGAACAAAAATGTGCTTTCATTGTGTAATTGGGGGTGAAAAAAAAATACACAACTTACATGACGAAAATGTACTTCCATTGTGTATTTTTTTCACCTTCAATTATACAACAACATGTTTCCGATGTGTAATTTTTGAGATGACAGTTTTGGAATATTAGTAAAAAGCATTCACATGAGTAGTGCCATTAGCAAAAGTAGGAGTGTCAATAGCAGTTCCCAAATGCACAATGGCATCATGGACTCAAACAAAATTTTTCACTAGCTACATTGATCATGAAAAAAAAAACTAAATATACGTTTAAACTAGTTTATTTATATTTAAAATAAATTTTATAAAAATATCTTAGTATTCTCAAAAAGAATTCCTTAAATGAAAAAAAAAGTAGACTAATCATGCATGAGATTTTATGAAATTATACAAATTCTTTATGTTTTTATCTACTTATACGATAACCCTCATTAATTTTTTAGAAATATACATTGACACTCCTTTATACATTACACTAATTTTCCTTAATTATTTTTAAAAACATTACACCATGCTCTCCAATAAAGGAGATTACTGTAAATATTGAAAAAAAGTATTTGTGTAACTTTATGATTGAATTTTTCTTATCGGCGTTAATATACAATGTTAGTGGAAAAATTTAAACAGCTAACCTTATCGCTCAAACTCTTATGTGTCTCCAACCACCAAATCACCTTATAACTCCAAATCCAAGAAGTAATTACTGTAATTTATTCTAAAAAAATAATCTAAAAATATGTTAACAGGTTTGGCCATGAGATAAAGTCACTAATAGCACATTTGGATAAAATTTTGGGTCAGATGTGACGTGAATTTTGTGAAACAGCTAGTATTAATTTTGCATCAAAACAAGAATTGGACATGGAAATCAAACAATACGTGCGTTTTCAATCAACACCATTCCAAACACGCATTAAGGCCCTAATAATTTCACGAAACCTCATATTGTGCACTGATTATACTTAATACATTTTAAATTATAAGGACAATTTATATATTTTAAGGCTTAAATATGATTTTTTTACTTAAATTGGAGTAACTGTCGGGTTTAATTTTTTTTCTATCGGGTTTAAATCTGTTTTTTAGAGTACTTTAATTTCAAAAATTATTCTTTGTAGTTCCTCTTGTGATAAAAAAAATTGTCACAAATTAATTATATATTTAAATCACCAAAAATCAGACAAGAGAAACTAAAAAGAAATATGTTTTTGAAATTAAGGGACTAAGAAAACATATTTACATTTCAAGAAAAAAACAATGATAACCTAAATTTAAGAGATCAAAACATAATTAAGCCTATATATTATATTAAGACAAGTTGCAAAGCTTGTAGGAACTACTGCCCCCACAGCTCTTAACCTAGCTAGGTCCTTCCCTGGTAATTAATATGGAGTTTAGATGAAATTCTAATTAAAAACTTCATTGCGACTATTCTACGTTTAAAGGCCAAACTACACAAGATAAACCGTATAAGTTATTATAAATCACATTTGAAAGGGCGATTAATTCATTTTTTGTATTTATAGTTCCGCCATTGTTGGTAGTACACATGATGCACAGATCATGATCTCTAATAAACTAGCATGATGAAAAGATTCCTTTGCCCTATTGCGTTTGTCTCGGATCTCTTCATGCCATCTAACGTGGCAAATAAAGTAGCAAGTTATGTCATCAACACTAGGACTCTAATTCTGAGGGGAAAGCCCCATGCAGTTTTGTACATTAAACCAAAGCAACATTTATGAATTTTTTATTTACTTATATATTATTCAACTTTTTTTATTTATATCCAATAAAAAAAATTAATTCACACTTATATATACACCAACATATTCCATTTGTACAATTGCAAGCCCCATGCTGAGATGTGAAACACCAAGGATGGACGTTAGGTGTGAAATAATTATAATGTATTATTAACTTGATTCATTCTTCCCTTTTCTCTATTTTGCACTGCATCATGTTATTGTGTGGGCTATGATAGTGCCCAAAACCCTTGCTATGGTAGCTACATGCATGGTACGATTCGATAAAATCTAGGACGCGTTTTTCATATTGCAAGTCAATCACCTAAGTTTTATTTTACGTGGATAGGTCATGCATTACTCGGCTTAGGCTAGACCCGTGACAAGGGACAAATCATTCAATGGCCGGAATAATGAATCAAATACTATAGTATAAATTATAACGTGATTTTTAACGTGATAACCAAAAATAATATTATAACTCGTGTTATTTAATTAGAAACTGAAAGAGAAGACCCCTTAAACAAACAAATCTCTTGTAAATATGTTTTTTTATTCACAAAACTTGAATCTAAAATTTAATTAAAAGAGAGTTAAGTCTTTTTTTGCATAAAATAATATATCATCTAACTAATAGTTAGAAATGATCCCTTTTAAAACATAAGGAAGGATTATCAAAATAAAGTCTATCTTTAATAATGAAGCATTTTTTACACACGCAATAAGAATTAAAACTATTCAACATTTTTAAGAGATCCAACTACTCACGAAGCTAACTCAGTTAAGTTAATTATATGTATATGTGAATTATTATAAATTTGAAATTATTGTTTAAATAAAAGGACGCAAACAATGGGGTCAGGGCAATGAACAGTTTTATTGTGCAATTACCCATGCTTTTGCTGGAATAGTAGACTGCAAATGAGCATGAGCAGTAGTGCAGCTAAGAAACAGATGCACGGAACTTTCTGATTTGTAGTTTTGTACCCTTGCGCCCTCAATCAAACACTCTTTATTCTTTAAAGTACTTTTATTTTCCCTTTAAGGCACACTCATTGAGGCCATTGAATCTTTTATCACGCCTTCAAATGAGCAGACACATAATGATAATATTGTTGCGTGATTGCATGAACAAGATCGGTTCTCTAATTGATGCTTCAAAATTTTTAATTAAGTATTCTTATTCTAAAATAATTAACATTTGAAAAGTTTTAATCTGTTTTAAATTTCTTGTTAAACCTATATTTTTTCAAGTTATATAAAATTCTCGTCTAATATTACTTTGCAGTACTGCATAGTTTACTTTTATTTAACATTTTCATACAAGGTAATTCATCATATAATAGAGATTAGACAACCAGTTGAGTAAATTGTTTTTCTGTTGAACTTGGACTCTTCTAGTCCAAAAGAAAAAAGAAAAGAAAAGAGTTCTAAACTTATATTAGAGTTGTTTGTTTTTGTTTTTTGTTTTTCTCAGCCTAATATCTCTCCTCACATCTTCAATAGGTAACAAGTCAGGCAGATGTCCCGTAACTTGCATATGAAGTTGGATGCTTTTTTGTGTTTTTTGTGAAGAAATTGGATTGCTTTGATGCCCTTATTTTTTTTCTCTTAAATTATTAAATCTTACTTTTTTAAAAAAAACATAAATATTTATTTAAGTTGTTAAATGTTTCTTAATTGTTATTTATATTTAATGTATTCATAAAGATTTATTAAAAAACAATTTTCCTGTATGGATAGTTTTTTAAATAATTATTATAGAAGTCAATAGTGTTATAAATAATATATGATAATATATAATTAGATAATGATTAGAATGATTTTATATTGTTAAGATATTCTAATTAGAATAAATAATATATCCAATGTAAAGATTTTATTCTGTTATTATTTATTTACAAATTATTATATATAATAAATATATTGATTATTATAATAATTATCATAAAAGTTAATACTAAAAATCATTTCTAATTAATTCACATTGTTAGAAATTTTGCTGATTAATTAATTATCAATCTGCTCCTCAAATTAATAGTTTTAAATGAATTAATTTAGTTTTTAATTTTTTTAAAAAAATTAAGAACTTGAGATCAAATTGAACCATTTAAAATAATTTAGAGACCAAATTAATTTGTTTTTAAAATTTTGAGAATTAAATTTAACATTTAAAAAAAATGGGGTTAAATTAATTTATTTTCATAAATTTGAGAATTAAAATGAATATTTTAAAGATTTAGAAATTAAATTGAATCGTTTAAAATAACATGGTGAGCATATTGATAATTATATCAACTTTTTCCCAAAAAGTGTGTATGCCTATTGAACTCTTGTAACTAAATTCTCTATTAAAAAATTGATATTTAATAAATTGACGATTCATCCTAGATACAGTAGTAACTTCCAAGAAATTTTGGAAGAAACAGTTTTAAATATGTCCCATGCTATGCGGCTATTTTCCAGCCAAAAGTTAGGGAATATTAAACTTCACTCTCTCTTCTCGAGCATTGGTTTACAATTTTCTATAATGAACACAAGTATGAACTTTGTTTGCTTCAGGCTTGGTTTTCATTTTTTTATGAACCTGAGCATATATATATTCATTAAGTTCAGATAGGTCGTTGAAGATTATGCACATCTTTAGCTTATCTCACAGCTGGTAGATTTTCTCTGTTGCTACGCTAACTTGCACCATGGTATCAATCTAAACTCGAGCTTTTATTAATTAATTATTTGCAAGCGATTGAACTGCAAGTTGTTTTGCACAGTCATTATTCTCTCAAAATCTTGACCAGAGTTTGGCCAAACTGTTATATGTGGGGATTATTCCTTCAAGTCTTCTACTCGATGACTTGTGCTCAATTACTCAAATAGAGAGTTTATAATAACTCAAATATATTATTTAACTAACTGAAATAAACTCTTTTAACCTTAACTAAAAACAAGGGTACAATAGGAATGAGTTAGATATATGGTAGTGCCACAAATTAATGTTGCCAAAGATATGTTAATAGCTTCTATATTCTGAAGCAGTGAGGAAGGTTGCACAAGACTATGCCAGCGGTACATAAATCCTAGTATTACATAAATGGAGCAAAAAGTTTGATGAGCACATGCATGCGTGTGACAAAATATTGATTTTTGTTGCTTTCATAGGCTCTTCCATAAATCATAACATTATGGGTTGTTGATAAGATGATAGTAATACCCAAATTAATTAGTCGTGCCGTTGTGTTTAAGAAATACTACTGGATATGCCCTTTTATAAGAATCTTCTGAAAAGTTTATATCAATAATTGTTATAAGCTCTCAAAGAAATACTTATTATAAGTCTCTTTACAAATTGTATATTGCATGAATGATCATATATATATATATATATACACCAGATGTAGTGTTCCATGCATATGCCCGAACAGGAAAAAAAAAACTTGTATCTAAAAAAAGGGAAAGAAAAAAGTATAATAAAATACAAAAAAACCAAAAAAATACAGTAAAAATATTAAAATAAACAGTGAGGTACAAAAGCCGACAAATAAAAGGCAACGGTATAAAATCACGACAGCATGCCATTTAACCTAATATTGGTCATTATATATATATATATATATTACAAGTTTAAACTTCTTTATAAATACTTCTAAAGTAAAAAAAAGAAAATAAATTAAATATTTTGTTCATAAATTAAAATTAACTTATATATATATGTTAAATTTTACAATAATTACTTAATTAATAGTATAAAAGTTTTTATTGTATAATCATTATATTCATACATGTACGTGTGTGTAAGCAATGGCGGATGCAGGTTATGACTTGTGAGGGCAGTTATCCTTGCAAGATATTTTGTTTGTTTGTTAATGTGTAAAAAAGAATTGCCCCTATTAGATATTTTTAAGAAACTTTGGGTGTAATAAATAAAAAGATCACAATTTATGTAACCATTAAACTATTTTTTACCTACTAAAAAATTTCTGATCCGCGTGTATAAGTATCGATCTCATAAAAAAGATAGCATGATAAGTATATTAGTAATATTTTTCTAGGTTTTAGAGAGATAATGTGTGCATATGAGGGAGATGAAAGGTGGCATGGCCAATATGAAAAGGTGAAATAAAAGTTGAAGCTTGGATGGCGGTGGTAGGAGAATATGTTTTTAACAAAGTAATTGGCTGCTCGAATTGCGCCACTATCACCGCTCCACGATTCTATGTAAATATACATCCAATGTACGGTTAAGTGAAATAATTGAACATCAATCATTAATATGTGTTAAGTTAAAATTAAATCATTTAAATAGTATTTAAATTTAATAGTTAACAGAAATTTTTTTTTTTTCAGATTTTATTTTCTTTTTTTACTGAAATTTGAATTAGTTAGATCTTAAAGAGTTAAAAAAAATATATTGTTAAAGTAATTAGTCAAACAAAACTAAATTTTAGAGATTAAGTATTCGTTTGTTTTAAATATGAATACTTTTTTTTATAAATTGGTATGTTTATATATTTTTTATAGATAAAAGTATATTTTATGTAAATATAATTTTAATTTTTGAAGTCTTTTAGTATTTGATTAAAAATAAAAATAATGCGATATAACAAAAAAATTATTAAAGTAAATAATGGCATATTAATGAACGCAGTAAATTGGGAATTTAGGGTATAAATAGAAAATGTTATAATGAGGTATAAGTTACAAGTTTAAATGTTATTCCGAGTAATTAACGTTTGAAAAATGTTAAAACTAGTAAAATAAGTTGATTCAACAAATATAATAACTATTTTTATTAAATAAACTTATAAACAAGTTATATAATTTGTAACTGTGATTTCAGCCACAATTTTTTTATTAAGACGAATACAATTATATGAAAAATTAATTAATTGTCATAAATCAAACTGAATCAAAGCTGTTAAGACAAGGTTTTTTTTTTTTTTTTGAGAGAGGGTTAAGAAAAGTATTTAGGTGATGTCTAATCGCTGAAATGAAATTGTTGGCTGAAATATGTTTGAAAAGTATATGTCATTTCGGAGCTTGATTGGGCCTCCTGCCCTTGTTGGAACATGTTTACAGCTCACTTTGATTAATCGGCTTAAGTGAAATGTTAAATACCACATTCTTTAATACATTGCTTAATGCATCTTTAATAATTATTTTACTGTTTTAAATAGTATTTTTTTTCATCTTAAGCTTTTAGTTCATTAGACCAGCTGAAAAAGATATTGACTAATTCAAAGAGTTTGATTAAAAGATAAATAAAATTTAATAAAAAATTATTTTTATCGAAAATTAAATTCAAATAATACTCAAATGAAATAATCTTAATTTTTATATATTAATTACCTGATTTTTAAAATATTGTTTAAGATTATGGTATAGAGATTAAAAATAATAACTAATGTTATATTTTTATTAAAGATATTATTTAGTTTATTATTATGGCCATACTATTTAAAAGCTAAAAGATGACAAGTTAACATATTAAATCAGAAATGCTTGAGAAAATTAATTGATAAGGGTAAAATAATATAAAAGGCATAAACGAACGAATTATAACAAGACAGTGAACATAAAAATGAAAATATATATATATATATATATATATACTTCATAAGAATAAAGATATATATATATATATATATATATATATATATATATATATATATATATATATATATATATATATATATATATATATATAATTGGGTTAATTAAGTAATTATTATAAATTTTTTATATCTAAATTTAATTTCTATAAAAGAAACCATTGCATAAGATAAATTTTCAAAGAAAGCTACAAAACACCACACAAGCAACTAAAATAAATTCATTTACAAAATAAGTTAATTTAGTTAAACAAGCTTAATTAAACTAATCAAATTAAATAAGTAAGAAACTAACTTAAAGGGGAGTTAGGTATAAGATTTTTTATAGTTTACCGAGAATTTAAAGTTAGAAATGTTTGTTTTTCATGTTTAATTATTTTTTTTTAAAAAAATATTTCTATTGCACAATGTGTTCGTAAGAATGTTTTTAGTTATGTTTTCCACAAAATTGTTCCGATAGGAAAAGGGTGGAAATTTAACTTTCTCAAGTTAGAAAAAAAACTCTTATTGTAGTAAAAATGACATGTTACTTTTATTAGATAGGTAAATAACTAAAGTTTTTTTTAAAAATATAAATTTATTATTTAATTTCTAAGAAATTATATAAATATTTCTAAAAATATTTATGATCAATCAAACATATTTTAATTATTCCAATAAATTAATATATCTAAGATTTGTGATCTTTAAGAATCATGATTCACTTACATAAAAAATTATCTTATGTTAAACACTCCTAGAAGTCAAAACAAACACACTTACATTTCTTTCCATTGACTAATTATAATAATTTAATTTTTTAAAGAAATATGTATAATAATATAAATATGTCTCAAATTTATATATATATATATATATATATATATATATATATATATATATATATATATATATATATATATATATATACTCATCTCCAGAAAAATGTGAATATTACACTATCCTTCCCTCTTATGTTAAAATATATAATTTATTTCATTTGAATTAACATTGTAAAAGTAAATTATTATCCCCTCGCTTAGAGATGCATGTATTAGAATGCTCTCCCTCTTTATGTTCAAATATAAATTAAATTACATATTTATCCCTTAAAATGTGAGTATTACACTGTTTTTCCTCTCTTACATTGAAATATATAGTTTACCTCCATTTAGTTAATACCATGAAAAAAAAATCTTTAAAAGACTCTAGAATATATGTTTAACTAATATAATTCTAGAATATATAAATTTAATTTTAATAATTAAATTTGATTTAATATTAATTTTGTAGTTTATAAATTCATTTAAAAAGTTATACATTTAACATTCATATATTATTATTAATTTTATGAAATTCAATAATTATATATTTAATAAATATAATATTTGATAATGTTATTAAAGGTAAATATAAATTATATTCAATAAATATAATAATTAATAATATAAAAAAAATATCAGTTTATTTACATATATATATATATATATTACATTAATAACATTAATTAAATACTATTTTAATAATTATATTTAGTTATCTTTTACTTATATATATATA
>NC_038245.2:7100439-7120012 GCF_000004515.6 Glycine max
TCTTCTTATTTTTATTTTCCACTGGTGTTGGTCATCTCTTAGTCCGCTTTTAGGTTTTTCAAGATTGAATCCTACTTTGTTGAATCGAAACTTGTATATTTGAACCAATTCAATAAATGACTTGCTCAATGAACTAATAATTTAGTCAATGTTTGACTCAATTTATTTTAAACTTAGTTTTTAATATGAAAAGTTATACTAAATATAATTTCACAAAAACTTTAAAATGTATATAAATGGATTTTTAATATAATATAAAAAAAGCTTTTAAATAAACTAATTTTAGAAATTTTCTATTTTCCTCTTCTTTCTTTATTATAAATTTCCAAACCTAAGAACATACAACTAAATACTTTGGCATATTAATTAAATAAAAAGGTATCCGTTGATATCTATGTCCATCTGTTTTCATAATTTATTTAGATTCATAGTTATATTCAAACTCTACTTTCTCCACCTTATCATTATAGACTCTCTTTTTTATAGAAAATATTCATTAAATACAAGTTTAATTATCATCTTAAAGTACCACTGAAAGGTACTTTAAAAAAAAATCATAAAAACACAACAATAAAGTTTACGTGCCAACGGTTGCGCGTGAGATTGGATGATGCATTTTGACTCAAGTTTAGAGAGATTTATGGCATGCAAGGTTACGTCATTGTCAAATATGCAAGCAATGATTGGGCAACAAAAATCAATCCGTTAGCTTACAAGTAAGGTGAAAATAGGTTCAAATGACGTAGGTTTTGTTAGGTTTAAATTTGCATTGAAATAAAAGTATATTGTAAATCTCACTTATTTATCCGTTAAATGTTTTTTTAATGGCTTGAATTTAGTCTATATGAAAGTTTGATCTAATGGAGAAGTCTATTTTAAGGACGTGTAATAATTTAACATTAGGATAAATATAAAAATAGTATGCTACATCTTTTAAGAATTAAATCTAATTTATTCATATGATATAAACATGTTTTTTAAGCTTTAACATAGTATTTACAATCTTATTTAAAAATACAATCTTATTTAAAAATATATTTTACAATAAGACATTTAAATACGACAAATTTATTTTTTAGTAAATTTAAATATAAATTTTAACTTACTTTTTATACAAATGAACCTAATTAACATTTAAAAAGACAAATAAGTGTAATATTTTAATAAACCATAACAAAATTAATATAATAATAATACTAACAATGAATCTAGGCCAGCATGTTAGGCGTACAAGATTTTTTTGAATGATTTAGGATTTGATCTATGACTAAATATGTTTTACTAAAAACTTTGATATGATCTATTTTTTTAAAAGGTCCGGTCCAGTGTGATCCTAACATAGGTTAGGTCATAGGTTCTTATCGAATGATCTAACTTATTTATATCCCTACTTATAAGAGAAAAAAAGAGAAAATTGTGTAAAAATATACTCCTTCTATACCATTATAATTATTTTGTAAGGAAAAAAAGTATCACATAATAATGATCATTTTATATTTTAAATGTAATGTTAATTATTTTTTTCGCTTAAATTCCTTATATATTAATGATGAACTACAAAATTTAGAGATCAATTAATTAATGATGTAAGGTTAATTTTGTAAAATTATTATTTTCTTTTATTTATTTATCATACTTTTTTTTTTGTATAAAACAACATAAAACTATAATTATTTTGGGACAAAAGGAGTAGTGTGTATGTATGTTTGGTTAAATGAAATTGTGTGGAATTTTTTTAATTTTAATGAGGGTTTCATAACTTTTATTTCTTACCCATTAAATAACTTTAATTTAAAGAGACAAAAGATTAAGCATTAACATTATAAAATAATTTTACACAATTATTCAATTATAAATTATTAAATATGATAAGTTTATTGACTTTTAAAACAATTATCTTAAAAATCATAAATAATAATTTCTTATTGAATGAGCATGTAAAATTATTTTACACTATTAATATATAATTATTAAACTTTAATTCAAATATTTTCTTTTTATTCCACTTTATTTCATTCTCTCTCTTTGTTTCTCCACGTCTAATTGGTGACTTGGATTTAGCTAGAGAATATTTCCTCACAAATCTGTCTTAAATTCCTAAAAAACTTATTAACGACGGATTTACAAGAAAACATTCTCTCAATAATTCGTGATTTTCTTGTAGTGAACAATATTGATTTTTCTACTTTTCGGTTTTGGTTGTTTTGCACTTCTTTCCACGATAATTGTGGTTTCATAAAAATGTTTTTGCATAGTCTTAATTCATGAAACGATACATAGTTTTCAGTTGCAAAAATATCTATATTGATTTATTTTTTTTAATGAGCATCTTGTAAAAGGTTTTTTTATCTATAAAAAAGGATTTCAAAATATAATTCAATTTCCTTCTTGTATTCCCCCCCCCCCCCCTACTTTTTAGAATCTCACTTTTATTTAAATACAATATATTTTTTAAGAAAATCTGAGTTATATAAATAGCTAGCATGTTCCTTTTTCACCCTGTTTAGGTACAGGAAGAAATTAAATTTATGGAAAAATAATTTCTATAGTTGGACAAAAAAAGAGAAAACTTAATATTTTCGTTCTCTTGTTATCTATAATAGTAAATGGGAGAAAAAAAATTATGTATACAAAAAATATCTAAAACATGTTTAACTTTTGATTTAATTTGAAAAATAATTTAGTAATGGCCAATTCAAAAAGCATACTTTTCCCAACATTTTCTTCTTATATGACGAAAAGTTTTTATTCTTACCTACCAATGTCAGAAATTATGCAGTTCTTAAAAATTATTTTATTTTCTTCAATTAAACATGAGATTTGTTTTTATTCTAATGCCACTTTTTAAAAAATATTAAGATATTTTTTATCTGAAACGTAACCTTCAGTTAAAGTCCAATTCTAATATGTTTAATTGTTAGCAATGATTTGGTAAAGATAATATAGATTCCACAGTGCTTTTTGGGTGGATCTATGGATGGTATTGAACCAAATAGTTCTTATTGTCGCCAAGGATAACAAAACAGAAGTACACTTATTTTTAGTACATAATATTGAAATGCAACTTTAAAACTCCACTAAACTCCATATCCTTTTGCATTCTCATAATTGTAATGAGATAAAATCTTTTATCATGGTTCTCGAACCTTTAATGTAAAGAAGAAGAAAGCACTTACAAAACCAACTTTCAACATCTATATATCTAATGATTTTGTTCATTCACTCCCAACATAAAATAATTCCTTCCATCCATTATGCTTTATGCCATGTAAAATATTTTAATGCTTATATATATATATATATATATATATATATATATATAACTGTTCTTTTCAGGGTGGAAATTAAAATATTCAATTAAAGAGTACATTGCTGAGTGCCCATGCTCATATCAAGATGAAGATTTGGTTTGGCTAGTTGAAATAATATAATATACACGAAACAAGCTTATCAACAAGTTCCACCTTGATATCCTCTCTCTTTTTTTTTTCATCCACACAGAAGGGTAGAGTTGTGGACCCTTTACTATTACGCGTATCCAGCTATTTAGGGCTTGTCTTCACTAGACACTTGTTTTAGTAGTAACATTTATTCTCTTTAATCATATAAATTTACGATTTTGATTCGTGTATAAATTATTAACTAATAATTCTTATTATTAGACATATTAAATTAATTAAAAATTATTAAAAACCTTTAATAAAAGACTATTAATGTGATATTAATCTTATATAATTATTGTAAGTGGAATTGTGTGCGATAGTGTAAGTAAAAGAAATATTTGCAGAGTAGCAGGGGAACATAGTATTATGAAAAATTGTGATTAATAATTTTTTAATAATCAATAGTTTTGATTAATTTATAATTAATTTAATAACACAATTAATTAAAATTATTTATTAATATTTTATTAAGAGAATCAAAATTATTAATTTATAAGACTAATAAAATTAAATAAAAAAAAATTATGGATTTAAAAAGTCAAGAGGATGAAAATTATAATTTAAGATAAAGGCAAATATCTCATATTTTCTCCCCCCGAATCGACCCCATGATCTAAATTACCGGCACCGAAAATGTAAAAGTGTCATATAGAATATACTCACGAAGAACTAGGAATAAAGATGGCGAAAACCAAAAACATTCATAACATAGCTCCATAGCTATAACATGTGTCAATAGTTCCACAAATAGTACATTAAAAAATTGTACAATATAACTTTTTTAACGAGTAAAGGATGGGCCTAACTCTTAATTTCTTTTATTTTTTTGGAGGCCGTAACTCTTAATTTCTTGGATAGTGTTCAGCTTAATACGAGTGTGTTGCACTAGTTTTATTGAATATTAGGAAAAAAGAGAGACTTTGATCGAGCATCTCTATATTTTCTTAAAAAATAATAATTAAAAAAAAGATAATGGAAGTTAAATAATAATAAGTGATTTACGAGGTATAATTGGAGGGTATTTTGGACTCCTTTTTGGGCTTGCCCCTTGACTCAGAGATAACAAGGCTATATATACCTCACATCAACATGAGCCACGGACACCAACAATTGTCTAACATTTTCTAACATCATCGAACCCAGGCTTCAATTATGGCATAAGCTCCAAAAATTCAACGTGAGCCACAGACTTTGGGGGCTATTATTTTGAATCATGGCTCATGACAACAAATTTGCTTTACTTGTCAAATACTACTATATTAGGTATTTGAAGCCTATATAGTATAAATTTAAGCTCATTTTGCACATATTTTACACTCTGACTTGACCGTGTAAGTATTTACAAATTTTGCTTCTAATTGAAATCGTTATTGTTGTCTAAGAATCCACCACGTTCTTTGGATGTGCCAAAATTCCTTTAAACAAAGGGTGTGAAATGGTTTGGAGAGTGTAATTAATAAGAAAATAGAACAAAAAGAGAAGAAAATTAAATAAAATATAAGATAGCGAGAGAAATAGTGATTTACCAACATTGTTATAAGGATAAAATAGTATGTAAATTTTTTTTTATGCAAATTACAGTTTGTTATAAATAATCATTGTAAATAACATTTTTAAGATGATTTATTTTTTAAGATTATTAATGTGAGTTGTCAATTTTTTTTAATGAAATTATGATTGAAGAAAGAAATATATCAAATATTACAGTGATTTGAAGTGGTTTATTTAGTAAAAATATGCATAATTGTATAGAAATTAGTAAGAGGCAATAGACATAAAGTAAAAATAAAACATGTGGCACAAAATTACTTTTTATTATAACAATGCACATTTGAACTTTGAAATTTCAAATATATTTTATAAATTAATTAATCTCATACACATAAATGAAGTCAAGTAAAGTGGAAAACCGTGTTTGAAACCGATATTAATAATTTAATATCATTAACTGAAGCTAACGCTATTAAATTTTATTTAATTGTATCTGATTAAACTTAAATAACAAAAATAGGCTCGAATCAATTAAACAGATTAAGTTACTGTAATGATTGTTTTTAAGAGTTATTTTTTAGCAGTTTTTTTAATGATAAAATTTTAGAAAATTTTCTTAATTTCACAATAAAAATTATTCATCTTAAATTGAAAATATAATTTATATTTAAAAATATTTGTTAATAAATTTTTTTACATATTTAAAATTATTTATTACAAATATTAGTTACATAAAATTATATTTATTCTATACATTGTGCAAACTAAATTATTAATATAGTAAAAAAAATGAGATATAAATTTAACTTAAACAAAACTTTTTTCTGATAAGCATTATAAGTTTGTTTTTTTTTTATTTTTATAAAATAGACATTATAAGTACATTAAAGAAAACAAAATCAGTACACTAAAAAAAAAATCAAAAGTGAGTATCTTTTATTCTTCATTTGAGGGTACTCCCTTTATCTTTATTTTTGAATACAAGTTCAATGTAGTTTTACAGAAAATCTAGTCTTGAATGTAATTTTACAGCAGTTATTAGGAAGAGCAATAAATAAAGTGCAGCCCTGGAATTTGAAGTCCAATGTGAAGTCAAAAAAGTGGAGAAGGACAGGTAACGGCACAGAAGACCACAGACAGAGAAGAGAAGAAACTGAAACACAGTAGTAATAATAAAACAAAGAAGCAATGGCAAAAACGTAAATAAACCAAACAGAGAGTCTCATTAAGCAACTCCACCCTCATTATAAACCCGAACATGAACCCCTCTTTTCTTATGACACACCCTTCTCACTCTCCCCATTAAATAAACAAAGAAAGAGAGAAAGAAACTCAACCTCGTTCGTTTCGTTCCTCCATGAAATAATGGCTTCCGTTTCTACTTTCTGTTTCGTTCTCTTCTTCTTCTTCTTCCTCACACAATGCTGGTTCTTAACTTCAGCAAAGAAAACCTACATAGTTCACATGAAACACCACGAAAAGCCTTCGGTTTACCCCACACACACTGACTGGTACAGCGCCAGTCTTCAACAATCTCTCACTCTCACCACTGCCGATTCAGATTCCGATTCCAATCCGTTACTCTATTCCTACACCACCGCCTACAACGGTTTCGCCGCGTCCCTCAACGACGAACAGGCGGAACAGCTTCTCAGATCCGAGGATGTTCTCGGAGTGTACGAGGACACGGTGTACCAGTTGCACACCACCCGCACTCCTGAGTTTCTAGGGTTGGAAAAGGAAACAGGGCTTTGGGAGGGTCACACCGCACAGGATCTCAACCAGGCTTCCAATGACGTCATCATTGGGGTCCTCGACACCGGAGTGTGGCCGGAGTCGCCGAGCTTCGACGACGCAGGAATGCCGGAGATTCCGGCCCGGTGGCGCGGCGAGTGCGAGACGGGTCCAGATTTCTCCCCCAAAATGTGTAACAGGAAACTCATCGGCGCTAGAAGCTTCTCTAAAGGTTTCCATATGGCCTCAGGGATTGGGGTGAGAGAGAAGGAGCCAGCGTCGGCACGTGACAGGGATGGTCACGGGACCCACACGTCGAGCACCGCCGCGGGGTCGCACGTGACGAACGCGAGCTTATTAGGTTATGCGAGCGGGACCGCGCGTGGGATGGCTCCCACCGCACGTGTGGCTGCTTATAAGGTTTGCTGGACCGACGGCTGCTTCGCCTCCGACATTCTCGCCGGAATGGACCGTGCCATCGAGGACGGCGTCGACGTCCTCTCGCTCTCCCTCGGTGGCGGTTCCGCACCGTACTTCCGCGACACAATCGCCATCGGCGCGTTCGCCGCCATGGCGAAAGGTATCTTCGTTGCATGCTCCGCCGGGAACAGTGGGCCCCAGAAGGCCTCGCTTGCCAACGTGGCACCGTGGATAATGACGGTTGGTGCAGGAACCCTAGATCGTGATTTCCCTGCCTACGCTTCTCTCGGTAACAAAAAAAGATTCTCCGGTGTTTCTCTCTATAGTGGAAAAGGAATGGGGAACGAACCGGTTGGTTTGGTTTATGACAAAGGCTTGAACCAGTCAGGTAGCATTTGCTTGCCCGGTTCGCTTGAACCGGGTCTGGTTCGTGGGAAGGTGGTTGTTTGCGACCGTGGAATCAACGCGCGGGTGGAGAAAGGTAAGGTGGTGCGTGATGCCGGTGGTGTTGGGATGATTCTCGCGAACACAGCAGCGAGTGGGGAGGAGTTAGTTGCGGATAGTCACCTGCTACCGGCTGTGGCAGTTGGAAGAATCGTGGGGGACCAGATCAGAGCCTATGCTTCTTCCGATCCTAATCCAACGGTGCATCTTGATTTCCGTGGAACAGTATTGAACGTTAAGCCTTCACCAGTAGTGGCAGCTTTTAGTTCCAGAGGGCCCAATATGGTTACCAGACAGATTCTGAAACCGGACGTTATTGGGCCTGGGGTTAACATCTTGGCCGGGTGGTCCGAAGCAATTGGGCCATCAGGGTTATCCGATGACACTCGGAAAACTCAGTTCAACATCATGTCAGGTATATTTTGTTTCCATCTTCAATGAATTTTTGTTTTCTTTTTTGATTTTAACAACAACTAGTGTAATAACTCATGTCATGCAATTGAATTGTTATTGTAGGTACATCTATGTCTTGTCCACACATAAGTGGATTGGCTGCCTTGTTGAAAGCTGCACATCCGCAATGGAGTTCTAGTGCGATAAAATCAGCCCTAATGACAACGGCAGATGTACACGACAACACCAAGTCCCAACTCCGGGATGCGGCAGGGGGTGCATTTTCCAACCCATGGGCTCATGGTGCGGGCCACGTGAACCCACACAAGGCACTTTCCCCTGGGCTTGTCTATGATGCCACACCAAGTGACTACATTAAGTTCCTATGTTCCTTGGAGTACACACCTGAACGCATACAACTCATTACTAAGCGTTCAGGTGTTAATTGTACTAAGAGGTTCTCTGACCCTGGCCAGTTGAACTACCCTTCATTCTCTGTTCTCTTTGGCGGTAAGAGGGTCGTGAGGTACACACGAGTCCTGACCAACGTGGGCGAGGCAGGCTCCGTCTATAACGTCACCGTGGATGCACCTTCCACGGTGACGGTAACGGTGAAGCCCGCCGCGCTCGTGTTTGGAAAAGTAGGGGAAAGGCAAAGGTACACGGCAACCTTTGTGTCCAAGAATGGTGTCGGGGATTCCGTTAGGTATGGATTTGGAAGCATTATGTGGAGCAATGCGCAACACCAAGTTAGGAGCCCAGTTGCTTTTTCTTGGACTTTGTTGTGAGATTATTGCTTTTTTTTTTTTTAACTGCACAGCCACTATTCCAAGCCCAACCAAACATGCCTTTTGCCTGGAGCTGATTGAGGCTTTTGTTGATGTCAGCCAACACTATTATTAACATTATTTAGTTGGACATTTAGAAGGTTGTGTATTTTTTTTTTAATTGTGAGAATTGAAGAAAAAAAGAGAGGTGAGATTGAGAAGAAGAGCGAGGAGAGATGCTTGTTTTCTTTGTTTATTGTGTGTATCCAGTAAAAACAAATGTTACAAAACAAGGGCGTTGATGGTATGTATAAACGACTGGCTCTAATTATCCTTAAGAATGAGATTTCATTTTTCTCCTCAATTTTTTTACTTATTATATGTTTTTTGTTACAATTTTTCTCAGTGTATATATATATATATATTAAAAAGGTAAACCACGCTTTTATTTAGTCCGTGGAAATATTTTAGAATGTTGGTTTTAATCTTATAAAAATTTAGTACTGAATAGCACAAATGTGTTTTTAATTCATAAAGGACTAAAACTATATTATAAATTTAGGGATTAAATTAATTTTTTATAGGAATTAAAATCAATATTTAGAAACATCTTGAGAGACAAAAATATATTTTATTTTATTAAAAATCATAATGATAAATTGGACAACTTAATTTAGATACAATTGCATTTGTAGTGTTGTTTCCTGATCAGAGTTTGATTTCAGAAGTCCATGTAAATAATTGACGTGAAACTTCATTTACCATCGGAAAACGTTACCCCAAATATTCACAGATCTGTATTTAAATTATTTCCTAATGAATTTTAGTAATTAACTACCACATTAATTTGCAACTTCCCATTGCTTTTTAATTTGGCATGATTCGAATATTTTAGAAGCCCAAAGTTATTTTGGGCAGAATCAACTTATTCCAGAAGAATATTTCATTTAAAAGATTCGAATCTCTAAGTTAATGAAAATCGAAAAACCTTATCGCTGCCAATTCTCCTGTGGTCAGATGGGCTATGTTTACAAATATGGAAACACTCCACACTGAATTTCTCTTGTTTTTATCGTTCTCTTTCATTTCATCTACATGAGTGCAATTAATTAGACGAGTGAAGGTGTTATCTAGTTCTTCGACCATAGTACAAACAAACTATAGTGTCCTCTGAGTTAAAACTTGAAACATTATTTCAAATCTAGGTGCTGAAAGGAAAAGACACTTCATGTGTCATTAAACAAACAGTTACGAAGAAAAGATAGCACATGGTCATCACATATTTTTCGCTGCCATTCCAATTTCATCGATCACCAACTTTTTCTTGCAGGGTTAAACGGGGGTGGTAAAAAAAGGGTAATATTTATATTCCTGACTTCAAAAATCAAAAGGGATTTTAAAAAACTAAACAAATTCAAATCGACGAACGAGGCAATGAGCTAAAACAAAAAGTTTTGGCCCGTTAATTGTTTTTTTTTTTTTTTTTGTGTGTGCTTTAACCTTTTGATTATTCATCTTTACTTTACTTTTAAGAGAAACAACTTTTGTTTCCTCAAATTAAAAAAATTATTGGATGCTGACTTTATTTATCATTCAAGAGTATATTAAAAAAATAATAATATTATCAATAGAAATTAAAGAAAATGATTAATAATCAAGGTATTTGTTACTAGCTTCCATGCTAAGAATATGCTAATCATACAATGGATCCGGACTCCACGGCATTTTTCCCCTATTGCATCTTTCATTTCACATGTAATGATACTGTCTGGAAATTCAGTGCAGCAAAGAAATGAAAGAGGTCAAATTTTTTGTAACCCATAATTGCTAGTGAGAAATATTACATTTGCTTCTAGTAAGTAGTAGTATCCACATGATGAAAAAGATTAACAGGACATTTATAATTATAAACTTCTATATTTCCAATTTCATAAAATTGCTACTATAAATACAATTTTTATAGACAAATTTTATTTTTTTGTGATACTATACTAGAAACATGAACAGGGGTTCCAACAGGAATTTGTACAACAGCAACATGGACGAACCTTGGGACATTTTTTTGGGCCTGACCAAGAGCAAGAGCAAGAGCATTTGCAAATGCAGCAAGAGGGAAAAGGCCACCCAATATTGCAACTTGGGAGAGTGCAACAAATTTTGCAACCACAACTATCTTTGCAGCAATGTGATATTCCATTAGGGCAGCAAGAGCAATTGGTAGATGGAAGACAACTAGAACAGCAATTGCATGGCATGCAGTGGGAACAACAACTTGACATGTTTTGATGTTCAAAGCACCCATCACAGCACCAATGGCAGATCCAAGACAAGTTAAAGCAAGGGATGTCACTGCAGAAAAAGGCCACACTCATGTTATTCAAGTAAGTAGTGATATTTTTTTTCTGATAGGAAAATATTAATTTGTTATTTTGTTAGAAATGTCCATTGGGGGATTTGAACTCGTGACCTCTCTTCCCTCGCTTCTTCTTTCACTCTTCCCCAACCACTGGACCAACCTTATATCTTCTAAAAAGAAAATGGTTACTCTTCAAGAAAGAAGTAATATGGTTACTCATAATTTTAAAACCTGTCTATTTTTTTTTATTTATTTTTTTAAATTGTTGGTTCTTTAAGTTCTTTAGGTAGCTGGTGCAAGTGTGGTATGGGAATGTCAACAATTTTGAAGCATACATGCATCATTAACTATTGTAAAAGGTTTATTACATTAGAAGTTGCTGGTATAAAATGAAAAAAGAAAACAGCTTATGAATTATTATCTGGTTCATCTCAGACATAAGAAAGTGTATCTCAGATATACACACACAACACTTGTTAGATTCAGCAGTATGCGAGTATGAAGCTAAGCTAAGGATACAAGTGGCTAGAAAACTAGGCATGATCTTTTGAAGTTAGGCATAAGTCAGCGTGTCATTGCTAAATCAGACTCTAACATTGCCTTCTACACAGAATCCCAAATAGTCACTAGTGACATTAGGACACTTATTAAGGAAGTAAAAATAGATTTTTTTTTTTTTAAATTGAGATACATAAAATTACATTCCTCTATAATTTTTAAATGTGTTCTCATATAATTTTTAATAAAATGTTTTTTCTTTTAATCCCTTAATCAATGTCCTTATGACACTTAAGGTCACTGGGTTAGCAAGAACTTTCAACTTAATAAATCAACTAACAAAATTTATTAACAAAAAAGGGTACCACAGCCACTTCCAGAAGCTACATGACCGGTGGTTCTTCTTGCTCCTGCTTGAATGAGAAAGATATAATTAAAAATCATGATATTTTATTTTTAAACTGACAAGGGAAGTTTGGCAAGAGCATTTCTTACGTAGGTAACAGAGGATCTGAGTTTGCCATCACAAAATCGGCAATCCTGCAATATTGTTGCATTCAATTAACAAAGTGGACTTAGCTAGCAATAATGAATTAAAATATTCTGAGTAATTTCTCTAGTTTCATAATCCAAATGTTATACAAGCAATTCCACAAATACACATACTCTTTGCAGCATCTTGAAGCTGGTTGAAGGCCTTCAGAAGATTTTAACTCTTCCTGTTTGATGCAAATTTGTCAATAATTTTTGTTAATTAACACCAAAAGAGGCCAGAAAGGGAAGGTATCAGTACTATTTAACAAGGTTGCAAATAAAGTGTCTATGCACAGATTTAATGCAAAATTGTAAGATTGATAGTGGTATCACGATGCCATGTAATGCGTCATTCTTTGCAATTTTCTTAAGACAACAATATTTGTTAGAGGATAAAATTGGAACTGATGTTTGAATATCTCATTAAAAACTGAGAACACCAGTCAATTTGAAAGTTTTTTCAAAGGCTATAAATTACAGTCATTTTAGAACAGAGAAAATAATTTTAACATGCAATTCCATAACTACATAAGATTCACAATCTTGGAAACTATGACCTACTGTGAGTCCTTCAATTGGCATCCAAGGAGCACAGTTTAAAAGTTCAGCACTGTTTTTACTTTTCCTCTCTCCATGCTTAATAAATGTTAGTGGTTGGCTCACAATGACAACTTATAATTCAGTAAATTATTGAATATTAATAAATGCTAATTTATTGTGTTTGGATGTGAAATGAAGCATAATGCAGTAGAGGGTAAAAAAATAATATCCGTCCTGAAAAAAAAGGCTAGGTCCCATACACCGAAAATAAAAGGAAAAAATAAAGTTAAAACGGATTGCAATGAAACACAGAAAAAAGACAATAAGACAATCTATAATCATTACATTATATTTCACTCAATTCTAACTCTTTCTTTCGATCTAAAGGTAATCTCTAAAGGCATAAGACCACTCGAAGTGGTAATCAATTAGTTGCAAAATCTTCTGGCAAAATTAAAGAACACCCTATGTTCATGTGCAATTATACGTTGAAAGTCTATCTACTAATGATTCCCACATCCCCAATGAACAGTGCATTCATCACTCTGTTTCTTACTTAAAAAGTATGGTTTTGATCATGAAATGTAATGGTAACAGACTAACAGGTGCTAAAAGTGAAGAGGATTTGGTAATAGTAGAAATCAACACCTCACACTAGACAAAGTCATAATTAACAGTCACGTATTATAGAGTATACAATAACTCAACACAGGTATTCTGTTCAACCAACTCAGTAGTAAATGTCTGGAAAGAGAGTTTAAGTGGTGAATTTACAGTTTAACAAAGTAAAACCAACCTCGAGGAAACTTATCTCTCTTTCCAGCATCTGAATCTTGGCCATTTCGCGACGCTTTCCATACAAATCTGGGCACGAAGGAGGCGCCGCCTTAGGAGAGGGCAGTGGCAGAGAGAGAAGGATGTTGGAAGTTGCCCTTGTGGAAGTGCTCATCACTGCTCTCTCAATTGAACTTAGTAAATGCCCCCAACAGAAGAAGAAATAAACAGTGCTAGTTAGCAGAAAGGGATAGTAGCAGTAGTAGTAATAGTATTGGTCATTGTTGATGCTCAAGTAAGAAATAAGAGGGTGATGAAGAGTGAGTAATGTAACTGTAAGTGGCAAAGGAGAGGAGGCACATCATAATATTATTTGAGTCTGTTAAGGTGTGAATGCCACATGAAATGACTGTGGCAGCGGCAGTAAATAGGGGGCACAGACAAGGGACAGTTAAGAACACACTCACACACACACACACACACACAAGGTAACAAAAAAACGAACTAGAGATTGGAGTTTTGCCAGAAGAAACAAGGCCTCAATAGTGTCACAAGGATCGGTTTTTTAGAGTGAGATAATAATAAAGGGTTGAATTTCATTATGGAAAGTGGAAAGGGTCATAAATGAGAGTGGCTAGAAAGAGAGTCATTATTATTGCAGGCTGGGGGAAATAAGGAAAAATGAAGGAGAGTGGCAGTGACCAGCGACAATCTGATGGAAACTGAGCCTGGCTGCAACGGATTTTGAATTACCATCTTAATTACTACTACTATTTATCTATTAAATGCATGATTCAATTACCAACTTGTTTTTTTTTTTTTTTTGAGATGTTGTAAATAATTGTTTTGAACGAAGTCTTGTATATTTGGGCTAAACCAAGGCCCAACTTGGATCAATCTAGGGACTTCAATCTTAGGGCAATTTTAACGGGAGTTGTATGGGTAGTTCTTAGAGGTTATTACTAGTTCTTTTTTTAAGGAGGTAATTACTAGTTCTTAAAGTGGCTTTTTTTTTATCAAGGGGGTAATTTTTTTCAACCTTTAAACATTTTTAAAAATTGGGATTAAGTTTGGTTTTAAATATGATCAAATTGAATTGAATCTTTTAAAAATAAAGGAATCAAATTGAACTCAATAAATAAAGTAAGGGATCAAATTGAATCTTTTAATAATAAAAATATCAAATTCAACCCCAAAAAATAAATTGAAACTATGTCTAAACACAAAAGTATCAAATTTTAAATTTTAATTTTGTAAGAACAAAAGAATTACTTAAAATTTTAAATATTTATGAATATTTTAATTATTACGAGAATGAAAAATATATTTTGATATTTCTTTAATAAAGTAACACTATCATGTTAATAAATTGGGGTTTGTTAATTTCACCAAAAAAAAAAAAATTGTTAGTAAATTGGGTACGATGAAAATTATAGCCAGGCGTTCTTTAATTTTAGAAGGTCCAAAACTCCAAATGCTCTTGAGATATCTGAGAAAACGACTATTGGCCGCGTCTCCATGATTCACATCTTCAGTCCACCACGTGTCATGAGCACGGCATAGACAACTATCTCGTAAGGTAAGAAGATGCTACATTCTATTGTTGGGTACTAAAGTCAATGAAATACTACTATATAATTAAATTTTAATTTTATTATGCGATATAGTCATATTTATCAATACATGCCAACTTTGTATTAATATTTTATTTGCTTCTATTGTACCTAAACCAAATGCATGAAGTTTATACAAAAGTCTTTCGTCTAAGATGTTTCGATAAATAAATATATATAATAACCTTTTTATGTGAAGAAAAATAAAATTTTGATGAAGGTGCATGCTATATATCATCGAGTCATCTGAGTACCCAACGTGCTTATGTTTTCTCCATCCAAAAGCATATATAAGATTCTTTTATACTTTAAAGTTTCAATTATTCCTCTTTGAATTTTAGGCTTGATTAGCTCTACCGAATTTCAAAAGCTTTGGAACACTATTTTGAAAATCTCTATCTAACGATTCTAACCACTTCGTATTTTACTTTTGTCAACATTGTCCCGAGACTTTTCTGATTGAATTCTCAAGGTTTTGGCATTCCATATGTTAATTTCCAACACAGCTAAAACCCCATATGGCAAGTCAATCTACCGTAACTAAAAGAGTAGTCTAACACGCCTACGCATGCTATCAATTGGGCTAATTATATATCAGAGAGAGAGAGAGAAAATAAAAAAGGTTCTTAAGCAATTCACATGTGAACATAACCCAAACTTTCCATCTCATCCACAAGCAACCTCAACCAATAATGCCTCGTAATATTCTTCTATCTCCTATACGTCAAAACTTGCCAAACCTAAAGCCTACAAGCATAAATTAACCAGAGAAGTCTAGTCACACAAGTGAGAAAAACCCTTTTTTCGTTAGTTAATATATTAATTGTTTCAATGATAGGCCCTAATGCTTTGTGTATATATATAAAACTAATGGGTTGGCATTTGGGAAAAGCCAACAAGTTTTGCAACTATTGTGAGCACGTCGAAAGATAGAGCCAAGAAATTAAGGTATTTACATACAAAAAGATAGAGAAAGAAACTAAGCATTAATCAGTGTTGGAAGATGAGCATGATGGCCATCATTAGCAAACTATACTGTTCATCTTCTCAGACGGTGCTTGGGGTCAGGAAAAGACCTCATGTGGTGAATGGAGGGGGTTTTGTGGTCACGGATTGTAGTGGCCAGAGGGTTGTTTTCAGAGTTGATGGTTGTGGGATTCATGGCACTAAGGGACAGTTGATTCTAAGAGATGGGGAAGGAGATGCTTTACTTCTCATGCGTCGAAAGGTATATATATATAATATCTGTGTGTGGAAATGTTATGCCTCATGCCCTCATCATTATAAAGTTTTTTTATATTATGCATGTATTGTGTGTATGTCTATGCATATAAAATAGGTTACCATGCATCTCATATATATATATATATGAGGAGTAATTCTTTCATCTTTATTATTCATTTTTTTAAAATCTAGTGATTAAGATTAATTATTTATTATAATCATTAGATCTTAAAAAAAAAATGATGAGAATGAGAAATAACTCTAAATGCCTGTATGCTTAATTAACTATTTTAATTTGCTATATCTAGGGAGTCTTCTGTACACAAAGCAATTTATGTGTACACAAAGGTAAGATTTGCAACTGGAATTTAACTTTTTTGTAATGTGCAGGGAGGCATGGTTGAAGCCCTTAGCATTTACAAGAAGTGGAATGGTTATAGTGTAAACTATGAAGGATTGCAGAGCCTGGTTTTCAGCTTGAAAGAGCCCAACAGTTGTTGTTTGGTTAGGAACAATGCCATTAGAATCTCCATTGAGCCAAGGAATGCTAGTAACAAGGGCTGGGACTTTGAGGTAAGGGGTTACTTCCCCGATAGAAGTTGCAGCATTGTTGACGTTAGAGGCAACGTAATAGCACAGGTAAGTAATTATGCAAGTCTATATATTAATATGTTAATTTATTTTGTAAATTATGTAAGGTGTGTAAGTTATTGTAAACTTATGTTACATATCTTTTATTTTTATGAATAAAAAAATAAGTTGATAACTAATGAGTACGTGGATGATCGACTTATACACAGGTTGGGGTGAACAAGGAAGTGGAGAAATTGATGGAAAGCAAGGATTTGTATCATGTTGTTGTGAAACCAGGGATCGATCAAGCGTTTGTTTTTGGAGTCATTGCCATCCTTGACAACATTTATGGCGAATCCACGCACTGCTGAATTATTATTTTATAAAATAACCAATACAGTGGTTTTCTAGTACGTATCACAAATATGTATATATGATCTGACAAATATGCCTAGTATATTATGGAAGGGAAATTGGATTGTTACTTCACGTTAAGCTGTTGCTTGTAATTTCGTTAATTTGAATGACTTGTTTGACAATGATGGATGTGAAAGTTATTTAAGTATTATTCCTAGTGCTTATCGTTTATAGGCTGATTTCGAATGTGTGTGAAATTGATTGGTGATGAATGAGTTTGAAATTTTATATAAGTACTGCTTAATTCAATAAATTAGGTATGGATTTTGATTAATTTGGTTGAAAAGAATCTAAGGATTGTGAATTCATGCATGTATTATATCCAAGTATTATGATTAGTTTTGTGTAAATTATATATGAACATAGTTGATTAATTTGGATTATTGAGTTTAAGGGAGATATTGATTCGGACCTGGATCTCGATCTTATTACACCTTCGTAACTTTGTCGTTTGGTTTCAATCGACGGCACAAGTGACTTCTTCCACGTTCAAATCATCTCTAGCGAGCTTCCTTTGACCCAAAACAATTTTTTTGGAAATAATTACCCTTATCAATAAATTTGTCGTCTTGTTTTAGACCCCGACATCCCTAACCCCATTGAGACCTACTAACCATAACATTCACCTTTTTTCGAATTTGGAGCCACTAAATATTTGATCCTATCGTTATCCTTACTTCCAAAAGCAGGAAATCAAAATCCAGGTGGAATCGATGCTGCAAAAGGGGATCATCCGCCCAAGCATCAACCCTTTTTTCTCCCTTGTTCTTTTGGTCAAGAAGCATGATGGCTCATGACGATTTTTTGTCGATTACTGCACACTAAACGCAATAACCATCAAGGATAGATTTATGATACCCATTATTGATAAACTTCTTGATGATTTAGGGGCCATGTGCCGGTTTTTGAAATTGGACCTCTTACATGGCTACCATCAAATACTGATGAATGAGGACGATGTCAGTAAGATGACCTTTCGAACTCATCATGGTCACTATGAGTTTCGGGTTATGCCATTTGGATTATACAATGCTCCATCTTCATTTTAGGCAACCATGAACACAATTTTTTGTCCGTATCTCCGTCAATTCATAATTGTATTCTTTGATGATATTTTAATCTATATTAGGACCTTTGTAGAACATCTAGTTCATTTGGAGAAAGGTTTTTAGGTACTTATGGACGAAATTTTTTTCCTCAAGTTATCGAAGTGTTCCTTTGCTCAGAAATAGATCAAGTACTTGGGTCACCTGGTTTCTACCAAGGGTGTCGAACCAGTGTCGGCTAAAGTTCAGGCAATCCAACAGTGGCCTACACCACAGTCTCACAAAGCATTGTGAAGCTTCCTTGGCTTATTTGGATTTTATCGATGATTCATTCGTGACCATGCGTCCTTTGCATCTCCCTTGACCAACCTATTGATGTAACGACCCGCCTCGTCGCTACGATATCATCACTCTAAACCGCGATAAATTCAATTTTTAAATAAAAACTCCCTTAATTTTTTGCTTATGAAAATAAAGTAATTTTGTCATACACATAATGGAAATTAAATCTGTTTATACATATATATAAAATCTGAGGTTTACATCTTTAACTCAACAAAATAAAACTTGAAAACCAACTATGGAGGAGTTGATTACAAAACACAACTCTCTCTCCCTTTTTAATGCCAACGTCATCACGTCGGCTCGGCAGCTCCTCACCAGAATCTTACTCCTTGCACCTTGCTGCTGTCATTCTGCTCCCACGAACAAGGTTCGCGATCATCACAGGTATCAACCACACGATACAAAATTACAGGGGTGAGTTCATTATAAAAAGAACCAATATCCAATCCAAATAACCACAATTAGCAAGAAACATGGGTAAACATTATGAGCTTACACAACATTCGTTATTCAACATCCACATTCAACAATTACTCATCATCCACTCATGGATTCAATCAAGCACAGAATGATGCATGCACCTGACCTCAACTCTCAGATGCAATGTGGTATGTACCAACAACCTAATCCCAAGAAATAGCCTAAGCGTGTCCACACGACATCTCACTTAGGAAACCATGCAGAGTTCGTCGAGACCACCCAGTCGTGCACCGTAACTTCTCCCCTAGGTGATCAGTCTGGGGCCACAAGGAGTTCCCTACCAGGTGACGCGCCCCCTTAGTACAAAGTACACTCTGCCACAGTTATTCTATTTCCTGTGTCGTATGAGGTATGAACCATGGGCACCATCAAATGCAATGGCCATGGACAAATTAAAGTGCCTAAACATCCCTGCAGTGAATGCTTAGATTCTTTAACCACACTAGTCCCCCACGAATGGGCCGTCCGACAAGGTCAATGA